>NC_064217.1:1993640-2303538 GCF_023101765.2 Spodoptera frugiperda | reverse complement strand
AAAAAAAATATGCAGACACATGCGTGAGAATTTAGACATCGCGTGTTGAATCTTCGAGCAAAAACATCACTAGGCTTTGAAGTCAGGAGAACGAATGCAAACAACATAGAAAGACATTTCGTTTTACAAATGGCAATAAAAACAATAATAAACAATGATAAATCTTTCCGTACTTTACATTAAGAAAACAAAGTTAAATAAAATTGTCTTTATAAACTTGTCAAGTTCCTTTCCTACTGCGGCCTCGGCGACTTAAAAGCCACTAGTATCCAAGGAAGCATATTTATTTTGCATCTGCACTTAATTTAAATCCTACCTTATGCATATGACTTAAATATTAAAATGCCTTTAGCAGTCTGGAGTCACAATGACGGTGGCAAGTTATATTTAAACGTGAATATGGGTAAATATTGCTGATAGTAGAGTCTTTAGGTGTATCTTTATCGTTCTCAAAACTTTTTTTTTTATCTTACAAAGCCAAATCCAAGTCATAATTTTATTCCGGAGCTGCGGGCTACCTGGTTTACCGGTACTCTGGCTGGAAAAGCAGGAGTAGGAACGGGGTAGCTTTTAGTCAGTAAGAGTCTGACACTCCCTCTCGCCTTGCCCAAGGTGAAGACGTCATTGGATAATTATCCCCCTTAAAAAAGTCATAATTGTATAGTGTTTCTTTAATTTGGATGAAAACTATCATCTTTGTAGGATAGTGGACGTATATCGAATGGATTGACGGTGATATTAGGCAAAAAAAATATGGCTTAAGAACTAGTATTAAGCCATGGCAATCTACTAGCCAATCTAAAACCCAAAATAACACACTACAGTTTGGTGGTAAATAAAGCCTCATATTAATCGATAATTCTTTGACAAAAACTCTGTACAACTTATTGCCTAATTCAAACCTTTAACTTAAAATTAAACAAAGAACTCTTCACAATCAACGTGTACTAACAAAACTACTTGATACGAAAGAAAAACATTGACACATTCAAATAGACTTTTGCCACAGTACGTTATACTTGCAAATTATTCTCCATGTATGTATTTCTAATTCATATATTTCAAAGAGAAAGTGATCGAGACACTGAGGTCACGACCTCTAACTACAAATGACATATGAAGCGCTGTACCAGACAGCAAGCTAACCTTACCCAAACCTGTCAAATTTCTTCAATGAACTTTAAACTTAATAGATTTGTAATAAAGTTTAAATTGACTTGTACATTGACAGATCAGTGTAGGTTGATATGGAGACCTTATTTATTCCATTCCAAAACTTGTAAAGGTTAATCAATTTGTTCAAAGTTGGAGTGAAATAAACATTTTACACCCAAGGTGTCGTGTGAGGATTTCGGTATTTTCTTTAGCCATTTAGTGAGTAATTAATTTTGGAATCCAATCATATACGGCTCGGCTTAATGAATGTTATTGTGATTTGTAACTAGATTCGTTACGCCAATAATTGTAATCTTGTTTATTTTATGAATTATTGTTTATTTCAAAGTCAGATTTAATCTAAATTGTTCTACCAGCTTATTAATCTGTGATCCAGAACTAACGGTCACATTGACGGTTGACTGAATTGTCGATCGATCGTCTAAAAAATGTTCATTCTATTATAAAAAATAATGATTCTGTTAATGCATTTAAATTATTAAATTTAAAACTGAATATATTAATTTTTTTATTTTATTTGAAGATAATGTTTATTTTAATTTTCGGTTTTTATTGAAATTGAAATATTTAAATACTTCTGTGGACGAGTACTCCTTGTGGTTACATTTAATTCATTATGATTGATATCAATACAGAATAGTATAACGTATCTAAACAAAAACCCTACAATAATTTGTTATTCTGAAACTCTAATAAAAGCCTCTCAAGTCCCAAACTCCCAACTAAATGTCAGATAAAGGCTGTCTACACACATTGTGGTCTTTATTCTACTACTGGCACTAAGTAATAGGTCATCTATTCAGTAAAACGTGACTTCATATACCGCCCACTGGTTTGGGCTAACATATTGTTTCATATATGTGGGCGCTAAGATCCTTTTGTCCAAGGAATCTGTTTGTTGTGTAAGACCACGTGACATTTGTTCCGGACAAACAACGTGACAATAGACGATACTGTTATGAATCAGTTTTCCTTAACATTGTAACTGTTTACGGGTCATAATTTTTAATGAGTGTTTTTGAAGATAATTCGTGGAGTGTTGTGAAAAAATGGCTTTTTATTGTAAACAGTATCTGTAGTTTTGATATGATATTATTTGTTGATTTGAATGTCTTAATGGAGACAAACTTGTCTTTTATCAAAGGTTATCAAGCTAACTGGTATACTTTATCAGGACAAGCCTATCACGACCTTCCAAAATCGCTACAGGATCTACAGTAAATACAACCGTGAAAATACCTAAGCACTGTTTGTCGTAGCGACATTATTAAGTGTGTTGGATTCCGCAACAAAATAAAAAAATGATACTAAAGAAGAAGAAATACCAACTAGTAAAGTAAACCTTAAAAAATACACGCATCCAACCGTAACATAAACGAACCAAATTCCGTATTCCACAACAAACATGACCTAGAACAACTCCAACAATTATCCGATGTCCCAGTTGCATGCATTACAATCGGATTCTTCTGTTACCTAACAAGATTATACGGCGAAATGAAGATTATCCACTTACACCAGATCCGGTCACCGGTTGCGTAATAAAGTTAGTGGCTGGTCGATGAATCATCCCGGTTTATAGCTGTGACCGTCATAAACATAGGCTCCTTTATAGTAGGCCGAATACGAGCGACCAGCTAATGTCCGTCGTGTTTGGCAGTGCATCATATTTTAGTAGTATTATGATGTAAGATTAGGGATGTAGATTACGCGTATGCTTACTCTTGGGATTTACAGGGTCAATTATGATGTAGTACTTTGTTTTGTGGTGATTAATCCTTGTTGTGTCTTTTTGGGGTTGAAATTGTATTCTCTTTTGATCATGGTTGTTTGTATGTTATTTTTTTAAGAAAAGGTGCTCAGTACATTTAGTACTCCAAAATTATTTTACTTTACTTAGTAAGCAAACTGGTTAGACAATATTAATATTTCAACTATTATACGAAAAAAGTTAATGTTCATTTTCATCGTTAAATTAAAATAAAAATACAGATGAAAAACTTTAATAAACTAAAGTGATACCCTACAATATAAAAAATAACCTTTGTATAAGATATTATACATTTCACATTTAAATGGTAAATGTCAATCACGTACATTCCTTTTGCCAAATGTGGGTAACGCAATTATATTAGGATGTTACAGCACAATATACATAATTTAAGTAAGTGAATAGACGGACAAACGGAAGCAATAAAACGAAAATATTGTGCTTCATACCTTACAACGTTGAGCAACAACAATCAGAGAAAAATGAACCCAAACCATGTTCGATATAAAGCTGAAATTCCCGCACAAGAGTGCTCCTATATGACATAAACTTTGATATTGCTGAATACAGTATATCCATATCAAAGGACCATTCGTCAAAATTAACGTTTCCTTCAAACAGAATAGAAATGTAAGGGTACTAAGAAAAATGTCTCACAGACGATGGCGTCGAAAAATGTCATTTATGTCGTCAAGAAATCCAACTAAAATTACATTGGATCAGAGTCGAAGGACTAGATTGAAAGGGTTTATCCCTGCTGCCATATATTAGCTTTAGTCGGGCATAGGTAATAGGTTCCTACGTATTTTATTATCTGTCTATCTTCAGGCTATTTTGTGTCAAAGAGTTCAATTTGGAGCAGTAAAATTGGAGATATTATAACGTGACACCCAGCGACTTGTGTCTGCGTAGCAATATTGTCACGCTGTCTTAGTACAACAAAGGGATCGTGTCGGTTGGATGGAGTTCTAATAACGTGGCACGAAAATTGGAAATCTAGTTTCGTGCTAGTCACACAGTTGCTGACAGCTCAAAGTCCCAGGAGATAGACAGGTAAACTGGTTATAGAGCAGCAAAGATCGAAGGACCAGCTTTATGCTTTAAGGGACGTAAATTAGGACCAGGCGATTTCTGCATAAAAGCGTGCAATTATCTAGTGATGTGATCATAGATCCGGGATTCAGATATGTTGAGAGTCATTTTTGGTGTCTGTAGTAAGTCAGAATTTCTAAACTTCATTTCTACTTGGAGATTTCCAGTCCATTTTGCTTACATTTCAAAATATTTAAGTATTATCAGCAAAGTGTAACATCCTTTTTTAATATAATTTAGAGACGCTTGTTGCTCTTCTTGCTTCCTTCCGGTCATCTACCGTATAATCGACTTACAATGTTTTTATACAGTAAAAATGTTACATTTTTCCTCTTAATAGAGCAGCTGCGCTTTACAAACATACTGTATCAACAACTGAACGTCACGATTCAACGGATATTGTCTTTATTTGTTTAGTCTGTTTATGGACACTACGTATAGTATCTTAGATAGTTTTAGTAGAAAAACTCCTTACTGCATCGTCAAATGAGTGGTCATTAAAGCAGCTGCTAAACAATGGAATTCGGGATTGATTTTTGCCTCATGTAACAGTAGCATGGGTGAAATTATTCCTAGTGTGGTAATAAGACTAGTTGTTATTACTTGGAACTCATAACATAACTGTAAACTAGTGTGCATAGTGCATAATACACCTAACATGGGCAGTTGTGCATCTCTGTCTACCAATTCACTGAATAAAAAGTTGCGTTACGATAGGTTTCAATTCGTATCAAGTAAACTAAGATTTTATGCCTCTGGCTACAACTGATACATTCCTTCAAAGGTATAAATAAAACACCTCATTTATATAAACCCATAACATTAAACACATCTGAAGTGTTACCACATAATCTTGACTATCAATAACCCGCAGTTCCGCGACCCCAACCAATGTTATTGTTATCGTTCATGAATCAGACGCAAACTGTTTTCTATCTCATTGTTTCCATATGTAAATCTTGGGGCGTTTCAAGCTCTCTCTAACATAATATATCCTACTAGGAAGCTCCAACTGCGTCCCTTATTTCATTTGATATAATAATATTATATTTGATGTTCATGAGAAAATCTGTCGGTTATTGTAGCATGCAAATTGTAAAAGAGTGGGATGAAGGGTTTTCTTGTGATGTTTAGGATTGGCAATAAATTAGATTCCCTTTTTCTGTGTGTACGTCGGTGAACTGGTCAATTTATGTGATATGGTCACTTGAGAAGATTCGAGGATATTTTGGGATTAACTTATGGGTACTCTTAAATTTCGAAGTTTATTTTTATTTACTTTATTTATTTAGCTTCAACCTTTTAGCTTGAAATGTCATATCACATAGAATGTTGGACAAAATTATCTTAAAAGTTTAAACAGGAATGTGATGATAATAATTAAATATTTATAGTTTGTGCATTTTTCTAACAAGGATAGAGGCTTAAAACCTACAGACAAAAGAAAATAACACAACAAAATACGATTTCAAGACCTCCGTCCATTTACTATGATAAAACATCCCCATCTGACCTCGGCAGCGTTATAACGATTCTCAGTTTTATTTATTTGTATCACAAACACAATTGCTTTCACAAGTCCACAAGTCGAGGAAATAAGTGCTATTGACTCAGGTGATGTTCTAAGAAGAAGGAACAGGGATGTTCATACAAAATATTGAAACGTTTATCATTAAAGTAAATAGAGACGAAATGATTTTACTCGCATGTTCTTCTTGACAGTCTCTGCTTCGAAGAATTCTATTTGCGTTACCTCTGTACTCGTACATAATAGGTACAAATTGGTTGGAATAAGTTTCTCAGAATTATTTGTTACAAAATAAAATTATAAGCTTCAAGTGGTTTTGAAAATTTTGGTCCTTTTGACATTGTATCAAAGGACCAAGTTCTTAGTAACTATTATCTGAATATCGCTTAATCTCCGTTCCACGCATTTATGACTTATACTCTGTCTATACCACTACTACTATTTTTGTCTTGTTGTAATGTCTGCTTTAAGCATAGAGTACCTTAAATTGAGGAAAGTCTTATTGATTATCATAATAATATCTTTTAGCTGTGTATGATGAAATTTGTAGCTGACCTATTAGTAAATGAAACTCGTGATTATAGTACCTAGTAACTATACATATTGTACGGAGCTAAAGACTACCTATACGGCTTAGCGGGGTTCCGGTGGTTTTTAGTCAGTAAGGGTCTGACATTGTCTCTCACCCCGTCCAAGGTGAGAGAAGTCATTTGATGATTCCTCCCTTAAAAAATAAAAATTGTAAAATAAAAGTTAGTGGTAAAAAGACCAAAAGACCAAGTTAACAAAAAGAAAAAATACACATCGGTACAAGACCAACTTTGTTGTTGTAAACGTTGGTTGCCTGTCGCAAAAAACGGAATTTATTTTTAGGTCACATCTGAATTTCCTATGTGTAGTAAACAGTGCCCTATATCTTGCTCTGGGATGGTTTTCATTTCATTGAAGTACGTGAATTTATGTGTTTTGCTTCTACATGTGTACATTTTATATTAGCTTGTATTTACAGGGAATAAAAATACTTAAAATATTTATGCGTTTTTCAAATATTGTCAGTTTTGTATCGGGATTGGGTTAAACTATTCACATCATCATCACATCAACAGCCTATAAGTGGCCACTACTGACCAAACGCCTCTTCTCACACGGCGGAGGTTTCAGCATTAATCACCACGTTTGCTCAATGCGGGTTGGGTTAAACTATCATATTACTCATTTTAAACATTACCTGTACTAAACCTGAGATGGACATTGATCACACCCATCTTGATCACCTATGTGATTCCATGTCCATCATTCAATCAGTCATGTAGCTACTACCAAATATTATCTTATACATATATTCACACAATAACATTTTAAAATCCACACGTACCGTAGTAATGTTTAAATCCAGTACAAACCAAATTACAGCTCACTTCTAAAATACGCTCCACGTTTTGTAAATAATTATCAAGCATTACGCTTTGTAATTATCCAACGAGAGATGTTGCATCACGAATGTAAACGAAGCAATACATAGAAAGTGTTTCGTGATAAATCGTCATGGTTCGTACACATGTCGTTAAAGCCCGTTTGTGTTGCAGAAATCTTTTCTTTTAAGATTAATGTTTTATTGTTGTACGATGTTCGGTTAATTGTTGCAGTTAATTTGTGTGTTGTTTTTGGTAGATTAGTTAAAATATATGGTTCACTCACGTGAGCCATTGGAGAAAATCTTATTACTATGTAGTTTCTCGTCACAGCGAGACTTATAATCATAAGCAGTGTAACCATCATCTTTTTAACATTTTCAATTGGTGATAATATTGGCAAAAACTACCATTAGTTTTTTCTAGATGTATGGTTTACATAATAATATTAGGAGCAATTCAGCGGTTTCAATGTAAAACATACAAAAACATTTTTTTTTTTTTTTTTACATTTAATGGGTCGACGTTTGGCCGCTATCTCACCTGATGGTAAGTGATGATGCGGCCTACGGTGGAGCACGTCTGCCCATAAGCAACCTATTCACTCGGGCCTTGAAGACACCCAAGTTATACCCATCAGGAAACACAGACTCCGGCAAGGAGTTCCACTCCCTAGCAGTTCGCACAAGGAAGCTTGAAGCGAAGCGCTTCGTGCGAGTGGGTGGGATATCTACCATGAAGCGGTGACGCCTCGCCGATTGTCTTGTGGTTCGATGATGAAAAGGACTAGGGGAATCAAGTTGTGCAATTCCCCCGCACACTCTCCGAAATGTATCCGGTAAAAAACGGAAAGGCTTGCGACCTTGCGCCTGTGTTCAAGGCTTTGAAGCCGGGCCTCCACAAGCGCATCATCATTGATGAGCTTCTTGGCACGCCTTTCAATGTGTTCGAGCGCATCCAGCTGGTATTTGGCCGAGCCGTCCCAAAGGTGAGAACAGTACTCCATACATGACCGAACCTGCGCTTGGTACAGGCTCAGCAGTTGTTTTGGTGTGAAGTACCGTCTCACCTTCGAGAGGATACCCAACTTCCTACCAGCCAGATGCGCCTTCGACTCTATATAAGAGCCGAAGTTAAGCGTTGGCGATAGAGTTACGCCCAGAAGCTCAAGATGATCCGCTACCGGAACGGACACATTTCGGAAAGTCGGAGCCAGCGGAAATTGACTCCGTTTGGCAGAGAATAGACACGCCTGGGTTTTGGTAGCGTTGAACTTGACCAAGTTGGCGTCACCCCAATCGGAGACCGCCTTCAAGGACGAGTTCAACCGTTCGACCATGGATTCTCTTAGAGACCGGATCTGTGTTCCGCTAGTCCGCGCATCGGACACATACCTTTCAACAACTGTGCTGTCATCTGCATACCCAAAGATACCGGGCTTAAGCAGGTCGTTGATGTGCAGCAAAAAGAGCGTTGCTGAAAGTACTGACCCCTGAGGGACTCCGGCGTTGATGCCAAATTGGTCAGACGAGCAGCCATCAATGACTACTCGAATTGACCGATCCCTCAGGAAGTCTGCAATCCATCTGCACAGATCAGCGGGAAGTCCATATGCAGGAAGCTTGCCGATAAGGCTGTCGTGCCAAACCCTGTCAAAGGCCTTCGATATATCGAGAGAGACCGCTATTGCCTCCCCGTGCTTCTCGACACGACACAAAAACATGACATGGATTAGCTAGAATTACTTGGAATACCTATCACACACGTTTAGACTTTCTGAGAAACTATAACACAGAGAATTCTAAAACTAATATAAAATACTAAGAATAATATTGTACTTCGTATATCGCATTCATGTAACACAGTAGGTATGTTGTCTGACTTCTTAATTCAACGTTGAAAGCAGAACATGATGGCACGCAATTAAAATTTCATTGTCAACAAAATGACGATTGTATTCGTGACTGTGTGGAATGATACAATAACCCAGTTGACCATTTATTGGTAGAGAGTACATTTGGCATGCGAATGTCAAGTCATGATTAGTTTGGTTTGCACTAAATGGGTATGACATGGAATCGCATACAAAATCGATAAAAATACAATGATGTTAAATGGATAACAATTAGCTGTAATTAATACAAAGATTAGATCGGGCTATTACTAAAATCAGGATTTGGTGCAGATAGAATCAGACAGACGTATTGAGTATATGCTACCATTGTCAAAACAATAACACAACATTAGTTTTCTCCCTTTTATATTTTTAAATTGAGTACAAAGAGAAATGATCTATTAAGAATATTTAGAGATTTTCATTTTGATTTTTAACCCCCGACGCAAAAAGAGGGGTGTTATAAGTTTGACGTTCTGAATTCTCAGAGTTATGTTTATACTTAATTCTTTATTTTTGTTTAGTAACCTAATATTGAAAAAAAGTAAGAGAAGATAGTTAACTAAATAAATATCCTCTAATTTAAGCAAGACGTATATTACAACTTAGTCCTTTGAAATAATAAAAAAAAAAACAGACACAGAAACATTTTATTTACGCAATTGCACGTAAAACGCTTCATCTAGACAAGCTCTATGACTCTTGTCGCTAATTGCAGCAAGTTGTTGGCCTACAAACCTTTGGTAACCTATTTTTTTCTGTTGACATTAAGGAGAGAAGGAACAGTACACGTCATTTTAAATAAAATATGCTTTTTAAATGTTCTACTGGAAAGAAAAAGTGAAAGTTCAGTAGCGACATTTTGAGACAAATTTTGGACCTTTTAATTTTTCAAACATTCGTTAGTTCGAAATATTTGAAGTTCGAATTAACGAGAGTCTACTATATTATATTTATTGCGTAGTTTTTTTGAGAGAGCTCTTGTATCGGTTTACTTTGGCCATCAGTTTTCTTATGAATAAACGATATATAAAATAATACGTAGGAATGAAAAAGTTTTAATACGTAAAATGACCCTATCATCATTATCTTTAATCAATGTTTTAAATTGAAAAGCCTTTATATCAGTAAATTGAAAATCAAATTCTCCATGTCTCTAAAGATTCCTTTCAATAGGTCCTTATGAATATCTTATTTCATTCAACCTATCTACTTACCAAGGAATATAACAATGATACTTTACTTTACATACTTTGAGCCTATTAAGACTAGATTCCGATTTGCACAATCGTGCTCTTGACGATCTTATATCTCAACGAGCAATCTCTGAATATCATTTGGGACTGCGATTTCAACTTAAGGGGATTGTATCAGGCGATCTAAACTTTGTTTAAAAGTTTTCTTTTAAAAAGGCAAGAAACGGTTGAAATAAAAAGAGTAAGCCTGGTTCGGATAATGGAAATATTTGTTTTTATTTCAGAGGTACAGTTAAAAGTAATGATTAGCTAAAATCTATAAACATATTATTTGACTGAATTATCCAATTATATCGACCGTGATGCGTAAAAAACCGTTGTGAGCGTCAAGCCAAATGCATTTAAGCGCTTGTCTACAAAGAGAGTAGAAAACTAAATTGTAATATGGGATTGACGTAAATTTTGCCACCAAAAGAATTTTGTCATCCCCATGCATTGCGTTTTCTATTCAAGCACTAAACTGGCATTTGGCTACATGCTCTAATGCACAATTTAACCATTGAATTTCACTTAACAAAGCATCTTGAAGAGCAAGCCCATTAAGAAATGACATCGTTAAATAATGCCCCCACTGAGGCAGAAGTAATTAATAAATACGAAATAGAGCAATAAAAGTTTCAAAGAACGAGCCATAAGCCCATTTGATACATTAACGCGCAGTTTACCCGATCGTTACTTATAAAGATCATAACATTTTTCTTATAGAACGCAGATGTGAGTGGAGCGTCTTATAAGTGATCCGAAAGCTGAAACTTTTGAAACGATAACAACTTCCCGATATCCTGGCCTCCTTCCCAACTTTGGGAATTACGATTATGGTACGGCTATGTTACTCAAACTGTAATTACAGAGATAACTCCAACTCTGCTTAGCTTATACAGTCCCGTTTATTTTATTTGGATTAGACAGACTTTTACTATGAATACTTAGTTCGTTTTGTCGGTTGAGTTTTACAGAAAGGCTTGAAGACTGATTTATCTGTATTTGTCATGGTCTCTTGTTAAATTTATATGCAATTTGTTATGTATGTTGTTTGTATTATATGATTTCTTACGGTTGTTTGTTATGGTGAGATATGTACAGTTTTACTTTAAGTTTACTGATAGTATGGATACGAGCCCGAAACGGAGCAAATGTGTAAAAAATATTGAAGATTTGTTATTTTATTTTACGACTTTTAACGCTGACTTTAGTCTGGGGATATAAAACGTAAACAGTAAAATAATCTATGAGTCAGTTGAGCTCGGTCGTAATTGGAGCTCGTAATAGCTGTCCTATCGTTTTTTTTTTCACAGCAAAAGCCATGACCTGTCTGTCAAAGTTAATACCGATATTTGATCTCTTAAACGTTTCTCCCAATTTATACCCCGAACCTTGAACCTTTTAACGACTTTAAACGATATTTGATACCATTTTGTTTTCTTTTTGTTACAGAAAATGAAGCTCTTTTGGTGCTTTTGTGCAGTTTTAGTAACTGTTTCTGGAGCTGCGTTGGATGTAGAAAAAACTGTGAAACAAGTCCAAAACATATTACAATCAAATCAATTATTGCCAAGACTAACAAGAGATGAAATAATACAACTGCTTAATGATATTAGAGCTGAAGATGCCAAATCAACATCAACATCAACGTCGACATCTACAGAATCAAAAGAAATTAAGAAAGAAGCAGTGACAACGCCTTATAGTACAATCGAAAACGAAATTAATCCTCAAGAGCAGAAATCAAATCCAAAAATTTTGAATAGTAAGAAAACTGAGAAGGTTTCATCACCTCCCACGACTGTTGAAACGACTACGAAAAAGGCTGAACCCACATTGATGGTAGTTCTACCTTATACGCCACGCGATGGATCTTCATTGCAAGAATTGTATACAAGACCACCACGAACTGAAGTTGTAGCGTTACCAAGTACTACCCCAAGACCAAAAACAACAAAAACTAAACAAAATACTGCAAAGCCAAATACCAACTTGCCAGAAAAGTTGATAGACAATTTCCCTGAAGAACTACAAGCCTTTCTGGATGCTCACGGTCTAGAGGGAAAACCAGGTCAAGACCATTTCTTGTTACCTCTTGAAGGCTTCAAACCTCTACCACCTCCTAAAGTAGTAGATGGTACAGTACAATTACCAGAAAATATCCTACTTACTTACGATTTGATAGCACCTAGCAGTGATTCAAAAACTAAGAACGACGGCACTTATTCTTTGTCACCAAACAACTTCTTATATGAACCATTGCGGCCTGAATTACCATACGAATTAGACACATCATCTTCAGATACAAAAGAAATCAGCCTTCCATATGATATGCCTGTGAGGAAAACGAAGTCAGTTCCTGTGCCAAATTACGAACCAATAGACTACGAATCAATTAAAGTTATACCATTGAATAAGGGTATTAATCCAATCAATGAACAAGTGAACACAAATAATGATCAAAGTAAAAGACAGGCAGAGGAAGCAAGTACAACAACAACAACTGAGAAAGTGGAAACTTCTTCAGCAGAAACTACTACAACCACTACTACTGAAGAACCTAAAACAAATGCTGTAAGTGATTCGTCAGTATCAGCAGATGACTCAGGAGCTTCGATAGCTGATCTGGAGGATTCCTTCGGAGGAGCAGCGCCTTCAGTACCCGGGGACTCAGAACTCCCTCCTCCTAGGAAAAACGGTTTCTACTGGATGCTTGACTGGAACAGTTTCTTGGAAGTAGGCGATGGTGACACAAAAGTAAACATTCGTTTCGAACCAAAATTAGGTGATCCTCAAATGTTTTTGCCTGTCACTGTCCCATGAGTAAATATTTAGGGTGGATTGTAATATATTTATGAGTTCTAGTCTTTTGGTTAGTGTTAAAAAGGCCAAGTGTTTTTGTAATTTGATGGTGGGGTAGGACGCTCAGTATTTTTGTAACACCTAATTACTGTTACCTAATACGGTTCTGATTGATGATAGGTAATTAGAATTATTGGGTGCATTACAAATAAAACTTATCAGATCGTGAACATTAGTTAATTAATAACAAATTGTTTTGTGATGATGTAACGACATTCCATTATGTGACCTGTATTCGATTATCCAATTAAGTCTCGCAAAAACATCAATATGAATTCTGAACTAAACGTGAGTGTTCACGCGAGAACAATTTACAATACCTGTTTCAAACTCATCTTTGGTATGTTTCACGGTAAAATGAATTGAAGGAATGTCGACTATCAATAGGAATCTTCAGATGAAATATGAAAGCGGACTTAATTATTTATGTAAAGGTATTATAGAGGGGTTTAGTTTAATACTAGTATGTAAGAAGCCATTTTGTAGATATTGTAATTAAAACTTATTTAAATAGATATTTGTATTTCAATTATTGATGTGAACTAAGATAAGAGAACATGTACTTTGAATACTGTTTTTCCGTAAGTGTTAATGAGAATTCAAATTATAGTTCCATGGGCCATCTTTAGCAACAAACTTACAACCTTTCTGGAAGGAGGAGGAGATCTAAGTGCAACAATCAAATATCTTGCGACAGATAATTATGATGATAAACAAATATAATTCTTGTAGCTTCCTATCATAAGAGTATCTTTCGCTTGTCAAGTATCCTTTAAGTACACCTTACAAATTCTTTATCTCCTATTATAACCTGCACGTTTTCCACCGTTCCTCGAATTTATATCCCTATTTATGACTACCTAGTGCCTAACAGTAATGTACAGTAATGAAAAGGAATACGTGATCAAAATCCAAATGAGTGTAACAACCAAAAAGGGACAAATAGGTAATCTATACTTATAATAAATCTGTAGAGAGGTCGATTCTGTACATGAAATATATTTCCAAAATAACTATCAGCGGGTGATTAGTGATCGATACTGACGCCAAAAATGCAATCAGAAAAATTTTTGTCTGTCTGTCTGTCTGTCTGTCTGTCTGTCTGTCTGTCTGTCTGTCTGTCTGTATGTTCTTTATAGAAATAAAAACCACTCGACAGATTTCAACGAAACTTGGTACAATTGTTCTTCATACTTCTGGGCAGGTTATAGTATACTTTTCATCACGCTACGATCAATAGGAGCAGAGCAGTGAAGGGAAATGTTAGGAAAACAGGAGAACTTACTCCATTTTTTAAGCTTCCGTCGCGTGTGCAGCCTTAATGGTTAAAGCTACACAGAAATAATGTACGACGGAAATGTTCTCCTTAAAATTGTTTAAAAAATATTCCACGACAGCAAATGTCTATCTCTTATGGTTGACTCACAATAACACGTATAACTCCCGATAGCTTAGCAGTTCGGAGCTTTCTGATTATATTTGTCTACTCTTACGTTTATAACACTCTCATTCATTCATTCATATTCATATTATAATAAATCTGTAGAAGGGTCAATTCTGTACATTGAAAATATTGAAAAAATAAATAGCAGGGGGTGTTACTGGATCGATACCAAACCCAAATATGTGATTTTTTTTGTCTGTCTGTCTGTATGTTCTGGCATTACGTGAAAACTAACGTTTTATTCTACAGAACGCGAGCTCAACAGCAGTAGCCCAATAGAGGAATCTCCCTAATTATTATGGGCCTCGCCGTATTTGGGTCCAATAGATATTTATAAGATGTCAATGTCAGAGTTACTTAAAATGGAGAAATAAAACTTCCACGCGAAGGCATCCGCGCGGACGGAGTCGCGGGCGGAAGCTAGTTAAGAATAATGTAATTTAGGTTCCCTCATTCTATGTCTCTCGTTGTTTTGAATGTTTTTACTGAGTACGATGCCCTAGTTTGGTTACTAGACTGTAATATGGAGTCTAAGTTCTTGTGCTTCAATTTCTAAAGAAGATATGAAAGTTCTTGCTGGGAGATAGAATCCAAAAAACTTATTATGGTACTAATTATCATCTAAATTGTATTGTAAATTATCATCTGAATGTATATCTTGACAGAAATCTACGACAGCCTACTATTACTAAGAGCCAAAACCAGTATATCCCTTTTCCAGCATGGATGCGGAATACCTTTTTTATGGTAAGCCATTAGCGCCGCCCATGGACAGCCGCAACACCAGAGGAATCACAGGTGCGTTGCTACCGTACCTTTTTAAAAAGAAATATGTCTATTTTCTTGAAGGTATGAAGATCGTATCGGTTACCAGGGTTCCGGCACGAAAAATAAGAGTAGAAACTGGATGGTTTTTAGTTAGTAAGAGTCTGACACTCTTTTTATTAGTAATTGGATGATTTTCCCCTTTCAAAAAGCATAAACATAGAACCCAAGATCTCCCAAAACTAAACCAACGAGGAAATCACCAACAGTAAGTATCAACTACTAATCAAAGGGACAGTTAACGTTAGATACAAAGCCACCATTAAACGTCAAAGTATTTGTAAAACAAGATTACTACGGACAATGACCTAGTGTAATTCCCCACTAACCGTCACAATTGCTGCCAGGTCTTTAAGCCTAGAGTCGTATAATGATTATTATAGAGCTGAGAACGATCTCCTGAATTAAGCAATTTGTTTAGGACCTCAATTAGCTTTTATTTTTACAATATTATCTTTTGGATATCAGGTAGGACTATAAAAAGTGTTTTATCATTTTGTTTATTATCCAATAGTGTCTCTCTTTTGAGTAAGTATTTAATGTTTTTAGTCTTCAGAACCGAATCAGGCAAAGAGCAAATTCATATTTCGATTCCTAAATTTCGAGTATTAGGAAAAAGCCTGGATTTGAGCCAAGTTTTTGCCAAAAGGTTCACTCGTACAAGAATCCTTTTGTGTATTTAGTATTCATGCCTTGGTTTTAGAAAAACACTCTGCACAATTTGTCTTTTATTTACCCCACAATACTGTGCGGATATTGAAAGCCGGACAAATATTTTCAATAAATAAAACTGACAGTCGTCACCAAACATCGTTAGGACTAGAGTGTAGGCCGAACATAGCAGAAAATGACCGCAGTATTTAGTTGACGGCCTCAAAAACGAACTACGGACGGAATGGAAGCCACCAGTGACGTAACATGACGTGTTTTTAATTTCCTGACGTTTGGTTTATATTTGTATTTAAATTATTTTTAGAAATTCAACTTGCTGTATTTGGAACATTAATTAAGTTCATCTATTGATGGTTATATAACATCACAGTTTTTGTATCAGCTTATGGCAAAAAGACCTGATTTGAATTGCCATAGAATGGCAATATTGAAAGAATTTAGACTGATTCAAACTTTTGATTAATAAAAAATGTAGCAAATATTTTACGAACATATTTTGTCTTATTGTAGCTTAAAACGAGTACATTTGGAAGGCCACAACAATAACGTTAGGTGAATTTATTTATCCACCAAATGCATTTGGGGAACTAAAACAGTCAGAGAGAATTATCGGAGAGCCGCGTAAGCTCTTACTTGTTCGAATAAATCTCGTCAAATGAATCTATTTTGCGTATCGAACGAAAGGCTTTATCAACGTCCGGGAATCAATTTACTACCTGAATTCATGGCTACATGTCCACATAATTGTGTATCTGATGGATTATAGGAAGACAATAGCAATAGGTTGCACTAAAACGCATTACATGTAGATTAACAGATGCTTCTATTGTTGTGGAAGTATTCTGTTCTAGAGTAAATAAAGATGATGTGTAGACTATATAAAATTTTGTAATCATAATGTCCAATATGACCTTGAAAATGCTTATAAACCTGATTGTATTTAACTTTGGTCTTTCAAAGCGTTTTTTATATATCAATACTCATTCTATAAACGAACAAAAATAAATTACTTTGAACGACAACATCAAACATCACAGTTCCCGAAGCAGTATATTTTAATACGGCCAATCATTAACAAGATTAGCATACTACATTAATTTACAAGCGGATAATTTTCAGCATAAATTTTATCATTAGACCCATTTTGTGCATACTAAAGCCAGTCATTTGATCTCTAAAGTTTCCACGATCCACGTCGTCAGCCAAACAAAATTATGAACACTTGGCATAATTCGCAGCTGTTCCCACAAACTCGCTTACATGTTATTTCAAAGTGTATTTCACGCCCCCAAGTACGTACTTATGTCCTAGGACTAGTGCTACTGATGGAACTCACTTTTAGATATTATAAAAGGTCCTTTTTCAAATTTAGATGTGTAATTTGGTTTGTTAGTGTAGTAGGTAATAAAGTTTTTTAACAGAGTGTCTTTTAAGATTATCATGTGAAAAGTAAAGAGGCAGAAATGCTGATAAATAATATCTAGGTATTTCATACATAACCTTAAGTAGGCCGACCCTTAGGGTGCTTTTTCACCAGAGATGTGTTATGCTACATTGCTGTGGATGCGCTTGACTTTTACCAATCACATTCATTGGTACACATAGCTTAGCACTTGTGAAAACGGACTCAGCTAAGCTATGTTTTTATATGGAAAAATACGTACTATAGATGCATGATATGGATGCGTGCTATGGGTGGCTTTACTAACGATACATCGCATTTTCAAAATGTGCATCTTCAACGCACAGCTACATTGCTTAGTATCAGTGGAAATGGTTACATAGCACATCTCTGATGGAAAAGCAAACCTAGTCTTCTTGTTGCTATTGCTATTCTTTTATTCTTTTGGCATTAAGAAATTAGAAAACATAGTGGTATCCATACTTATATAACACAGCTCACAAGTCAAAATCCACAATGTTCACTAACGATGCTCCTGGCTAGAAATCCAACGTTTCCTCAAATATCTTGGAACTGCACCAAAATGTAACTGAATATGATACTTGAGATTAGTCAAAATTGTGAGAGGCACGTTTCAAGATTCCGAGCGCGCTACCAACCTCGATATTGTGGTTGTCAAACAGTTCAAGTGCATTCGTCTGAAATACCACAATACAGAATCGTACATCCACTACTTCTAAACGCTGACAATTCTTTAAAGGTATTTTTTTCTAGTAAGTTATTTGTTGAGCAAAAATTTGTGCAAGGATCCATTTTCTATTAGAATTTTTGGATTAGGAAAATGTAGTTTTGGTTTACTGCCAAGTGATTTTTGGTAGTAGAGTAGTGCAGGCAAATGTTAAATTAGGATTTTTAGGTTACTTTTGGAGTTCTGTATCAGCACATTAAATTATGTGCAAAAATTCTGATTTAGGCAAAATGACAATTGAGTAGCCTTCTACTCAAGTTTTTTTTGTAACATTCTTGAGCTTACGACGAGTATACAAAATGAACAAACAGTAGGTACTATAAGAGTCGTTGTATAGTCATAACAAATATAAGACATCCCAGTTGCTTTGGTTAACCATTTTCGATTTAAAAATGTCATGTGCAACGGATAATATAATAAAAATAAATGCGAGTTTCCACTGCGAACTGAGAAACTTAACAAACTTCCCCACAGTATCGGAATAAATTCAAATGAATAAGAAAAAAATAAGCACTCTGTTCAGATTCCATGCAGACTGAATTTTAAAATTTTTGTACGTTTGTATAAATGTTAATTTTTAGCTGATATACTCTATAATGTATTTATGTAAGCCTCTAGGTACTTCCGCGCGGTTTCACTCTGCTCTGCTCCTATTGATCGTAGTATGATGTTTAATAACTTATAACCTTCATCGATAAATGGACCAGTAGTTCCGAAGACTAGCGCGTCAACAAACAAACTCTTCAGCTTTATATACTAGTGTACGGGCAAGTGTATGATTGGTTGTTGTTACTATGTGAATCTCTATTTGAATAAGAATAATAATCAAGAAGCACAAATACCACTATCTCATTATTTATGCATCCCTATATGTTTTCTTAGTGGTCATTTCCCCTACTAAAACACTGATTTCTATATAACAAACAGTTTCTTTGTCCCAAAATACACCCCATTACTTTCCCATTCACCTCTTTAGTAAGAGACAACAATATTTTAGTTTCCCCAAACCATGACTTGTAAAGATTTGATATGGAACCTTGAAATGCGATATTGGCGATCAGTTTGCTTTCCTCGCGCAACAAATACGTGCTGTGAATAGCGATGGGCCAACTTTCGTGGCCATATTGTTTGTTCAACAGACGAGAATCAAAGCAAAACAAATTGAACGAGCTATAGAATTGGTGACTTAACATTTTATCGTTTATTGTTTAGAAATTTAATAGAGAGAACTGTCTTCGAAATGTTTCAGGGAAAATAAGGAAGTATTTTGGAATGTGCCTTTTATATTAGGGCGGAATTTTAACGGAGATGAGACTAAATTAATATGATCTTACGTAAAATAAATAAAGGATTAGAATATATCTATACCTTTCACCACTTGGAGATCACGTAGTGCCTTTTTGTGCACACCAATGGAGACCCATTTACCCTCCTTCCCAATCCCCGATTCCCCAACGAGCCTTAAATTCCTAACCCCCAAAAGGCAACGCACTTGTAACACCTCTGGTGTTTCGGATCTCCTTGGGCGTCGGCGCTTGCTTACCATCAGGTGATCCGTAGGTTCGTTTACCGGTTTATATCATAACAAAAAAATCAGACGAGAAAAATTTTAAGCGTCTCTAAATAATGCAATTCTCATTTACCAGGAAATGGCGAAATAAAAGAGCGCTTCACACAACATTTTAAATATCCACGACTATTATTTGTATGTAATTACACAAACACAAGAGGGTATTACCGTTTGGTCTGCAGTGAGCTCGAGCAAGGCCGGCAGTATGAAATCCCAGGGATTATGTAAATAATGTGACTATTCACCCGGAAATATTTCGACCTGCAAGCTCGAGGCCCAATATTTGAGGTTAGCTTGACCCTTAGTTGCTGCGGTTTATTTGAATAATGAATATTGTCATTAAGGCTGTTGTCCTTGAGTTGTTTAGTCATAAAGGCCTTTAAACTGTAATTTGAGTTGCTGTTTTGCGATAATAGTACGAGATTTGTTCATAGTTTTATCTCGTTCCATTAAAAAATATTGCGTGTAGCATACAAAACCACAAATTTTATCAATTTACCTTAATTATTGATACTCCTCTAAGTCAAGTTATCACGTAAGTAATTATATTTAAGCAAATATTTCGGGTTTTTATGTTTTAGATATTTTTGGTACATATACTGTAACTGTGACATAGAAGTAGAAAAAAAATTAGAGTATGACATAGAATATTATAAAAAATATCGGCATAATCTAAGAACATGTCGAATATTTTCGACAACTTTTCTCTCATCCCGTTACAAACTACGTATCCCCAACCAATAGTAGTGGCAAACTGTAACAAGTTCACAAGCTAATCAGATATGGCGACGTCTCACTGGTGGAATCTATCGGAAGTTTGAACGCGCCTGTCACGTTGTAATCAAAGTTTAGGAAACTGGTGTCATACCATCTTGTGTCGGAGAGCCTTTCCATCTTGCTCGAATTAATAGGGTTTTAGTTTGTACTATGTGGTTGTGTGTGAAGGGTTTGTAGTGACCAGATTAGTTTTTGATACAACAAAAATATTTTGGTTTTTCACTATCGTTATTATGCTCGGTGATGAGCTATTGTCAAAGTCAAAGCATTTACTTCAATTAATCCTAAATTAGGCACTTTTGAAACGTCAAATTGAATTGTCCGTTAGTCTGTCTGCCAGTGAAGCTTAGAAAACTCTTTATTGTATACAAAAGACAAACATTCAGAAATTTTTAGTACACTTTGGATGGATGCTGTAAGGGAAAACATGGAGAAGGGTAGAGAGTGCGCGGTGTGCCTACTGATATTTATACCTTATTAAAAAAATTGATGCCAATGATTGTCACGGTTTTCATGGTTGGTAGGTGTGTTGATGATCTCAGTTAAGTTTCTTTATTTGTTTAACTTTGTATAAAGGTACTGCTTTTATCTTCTATTGATATTACGTATATACAAATAAAATATTTTATTACATGTATTATGTTTTCTAAGAAAACATTTGCACGAACAGTTACACCAAACAATTTACTTTTCTGTGTTCTGTGTTCTAAGAACACTTTTCCTCTCGATAATTCAGAAGAATTTTTATACTAAACTAATAATATCACATTAGTATTAGAACTCGAAACAGGATATTTACTACCTATGTTTTTCTATTTCTATGAGTTTGTAACACATGAAAACATGGTAAATTTCCCGTTTCGAGTTCTAATACTAGTGTTAGTGACCATGTCAGTATACATTGTTTTTTTTTCTATAACCTAAGTTTCTATTCTACTGAAATAATACTTCAAAATTCTACATTCAACCAAAAATAGTTCCTATTGTTGTAAACAAAAAAGTAATAATCATTCTACTTGAAATCGTTTACGTCGGCCATGACTTGAACATTTCATATCTGCATGAGAGACAATGAAGGCATTACGAAATAATGACGTCTATTGTTCATTCACAACTGAAAGACATTAGTGCTTACAGTCACTGTGAGATTGTGAAAATACTATTACGTTTTTATTTAGGTTTTTATTTATACCAGAATTTTGTTAAATTGTGTGTGGTAGTTTTGGGTTTTTGTCTAATGAACTACTAATGATACATTAGTAGAAAGTGGCACAATACAAGCATTCATGAGTAATGACGTAGTTTTACTGAATTTTCGCATACCTTATCTAATTTTAAGTATAACTTAAGGAGCCTGGAAATCCAGAAGTAGCCTGACGCTCAATTATCATCATCAGCCGAGAGAAGTTCACTGTTGAACAAAAGCCTCCCCCTTAGTCATCCACGTAGAATCACAATCCGTCACTTGCATCCACTGCCGCTTTAACACATTGAACGCCGTGGTGGTCACCGGTGACCGACGTTAGTGGAGGATTTGCCTTCAACAGTTTTCTATTGGCAGTTAAAGACTTAATGCAAATAGTTAAAAAATTGCGAAATACAGCTGTAATGTAGTATGCCTAGGTTCTACTAATATTTTTTTACATATACTTGGTAAAAAAAAAAAACACAATAACAGAAGCTTATTACGAAAAAAGGAGTAAACGTAAAATAAATCTCTTCAGAATGGTGGTTCAAAAGAAATAACGGGCGGGAAGTCCACTCGAAGCATCTCCAAGTTGGAGAGAGCGATCGGATTCTAGTTTCAAAGTCAATTGACCGTCGACAGAGCAACGTGCCTTCATATGAGAGTCCTCGACCACATACCCCCTACTATGGACCTGTGCAGGGAAGTATTTTGGTTATTTAGACAGTAAATGTACGTATTATACAATGTAAATACACGTATAGTTGAGTTTATAATGTAACCAAACTATCTTTTGTATCAGTGGTGTATTAAAAGTCTGCAAAAATAAAGTAATTATATGCTGTTCCTATTAATTATTAAAAATAAAATAATAATATGTCTTGTCAAATGGTCATTGAAATTACTGCCAATTTTCAATTTAAGCAAAAAACAAAATGCCGCGACTCATAATTTCGTAAAAAATGTATTGAATTTGACTGGCTGAAATGTACCATGCTTCTAAAAAAACTTATGTTTTTAATCCCCGTCTAAAACGAACTTGGGCTCTCACTCAGTGCCTTTCGTACGTATGTATTATGTTTGTTTGTATGTATGTATGTATGTAGTAATTATATTAGACCATCAATAGATTACATAATGAGACCCTACTCAATATAAATATTATTAATTATGATACCACTTTCTTTACTCGTATCAATGTCAGATTAACGCTAACCTTGAGGTACGTGACGGGTGCGGTTCCTGCCTTTATGATCTACAGGTAGTTGTTCTGGGTTGAGTGTCATTCGTGAAAAATATAGAGAAAATTCTCGTCCCAAGCAACTTGTTTTAAGGAAAAACGTGCATCGGATATTTTGTAGACCGGTCCAATGGGATTTTCAAGTTTTCTTTCTTAGTGCATTTTGTAGTCAAGAGACGTATGGACTAAATTTAGTTTTTCTAGACCAAATAGTGGTATTCGCGTTGAAATATCAGTGGATTGGTCTATCTGTTAGACTTTTTAGAGAGTAAAGTTGATAAAAGGTCTAGGTTTACGTTGTAAATGTTAGTGCCAAAAAGATAGATTACTTGAACTATTCTATAAATAGACTTGTATTGATTATTTCGGTGTAGGTAACGCTAGTGGGATAAAAACGGTAGATGAATACGGTACCTTTTTGTTCTGAACCGTGTGTACAATATTTAAAATGTAAATGTTTTATCTTGACTTTGTCTTTGAAATCTGAAAGACAGGTAAATCAGGAAATATTCAGGAAATCTCCCGAATAAAGAAGTAAGTTAAAATGCGTGTTTGATTGAAGACTGTTTATCAAGCTTTTTAATAGGTTTAACGCTTTTCAAATAGGAATGCGATCAAATCTGCCTATGGTGTCATTTTAATAACATTTCAACGACCAAAATATGCAACTTGCGCTTTAATTAAGTACAAATCTCAAAAACTTCATTTTTTACCATTGATTCCAGATATCTGAGTAAATAATAGACCGGTATAACAGAGTTTAGCTAGGCAACCACAGCGTGTGATCAAGTAATAAGTAGTTTAGTACTGCTTTATGGTCTGGCGAAGCCTGAAGTAATCCATTTACCACAGCTGAGCTCGTAGCACCGTAATAGATTTACCTCGTTTACTAATAAATTGTGTTGGAAGATTTGCGGGTGATACAACTTATATAAGGCCTCGGTTTTATTCAGTTTGTGTTTGTTTCCAAACTGGATTTTGTATCGTTATCATCTCGGAAGAAGGAAGCTGAAATGTGTGTTTGTTGTTGTTCTTGTATTGCCCATTTCGTTAGTTATATTTATTAAAATATTCAATACAGGTTTTAAGTAATTGGTTGCTAAAAATTTGAAAATAATACTTTTTTATGATATAAGCCGGTAATGAAGCAGACGCATCCATGGATAACCGAAATACTAGAAGTGTTACAAATGTGTTACAGCCTTTTGGGGGTTAGAAATTTAAGGGTTGTTCGGAAATCGGGGATTAGAAGATTCGCAAGGAGGGATAATTGGGCCTACTGAAACACAACGCAAACGTTGTTTCACGTCAATCTGTGAGGCCGTGGTATTACATGCGTCGAGCCGGCTCAACGCAAGCATTGCTTTTCACATTTAAATTTTACTCATATCAAGAATCATTCGAATCATCAAAACAACATATTACAACATTATTCATCTCTTTTTCCTATTTCTACATTCTTCTCATATTCAAAAGCATTACCGTGAACACCATACAAAATCATTGTCATTAAAAAAAACAAAGCCCCCGGAAAAAAGGCGATGCGACGACATTAAAACTCGTACATAACAAAATGATATTTGGTGTCGTAATATCCGAGTTTTGAACGGACATTTAGATATTTACCAGAAGGTTTTGTTGTTAGTACCCTCATCATGTTGGAGACAGCTTGTCACGTTAAATTAAATAAGCATACATATGTACAAAGTTGGAGCGTTTTCCTCAAAAATTGTGCCGTCAACGTTTCCTATATTATTGTGTTTAGCACCGAAGTTTTTGTATGAATGCCATTAAGAACGAACCGAGGGACTGTTCCGCGAATTTTGAATCTGTTTACCATTTTGTGGATGTTACTAAGCGAAGGAGTGTCCATAATAAACTAGCGTGTAACTGTGTAGTTGGGACGAAGGGATTTTGTTACTAGGCGATTATTGTCGTATCGTCGCGCCTTTTATCCCTGGAGGGGTAGGCAAATTATGGCACGTAAAATGTATACCCACTTTTCACCGTTTGAGTTATAAGTCCCATGTAATAAGGGGTGAGCATATTGCCACATTTCCAAATTCCGTGCTACTGATACATTTTCCAAAATCCGAAAAAAGCCCAGTAATACTTTGCCCGACCCGGGAATCAAACCTGATACCTGTTGCCCTTCAGTCGCATTTGCGACCACTCGGGCAATGAGGCAGTCGACGTGGATGTAAGTCAGTCGACTATTGCTTACACTTTTATTGTTTTTAAGAAATATTTGTGTTGTTAATTGTGTAATTGCAATTCTGCATTGGCTTCTCTTCAATTAGGATGGAAATCAACATTAATCCCTAGCTCATTACAGCAACCACCAACCTACATCTCAAAAATTCAATACTGTCTCTTATACCATCGAACTAGGGATTAAGTACATTTAAATTTACTTACACTAGACTTCTAAAACAGACATAGGTAGACACTAAGACAGTATATGCCTAATAAAAAACCTTTTTCAAATAGGTATTGAAAATCAGACCCTTAAAAGGATAAATTTAATGTCACATTCAGACTAAGGACCGATCCCTTGCTCGGCCAATTACTCACTTGATTTATTTTTTTAAAGTTCTATCAATATTAAGTCTATGACCGAAATGATTTTTCTTCCCCAGAGAGGCAATAGTGCTTAGATTTTTGTGTTATAATGTCTTTTTAGACCAGTTGTATTATTTTGGTGATAGACTGTCTTATGTAGAGGAGTCTTATAGTCCTTTTTTAAGGGTGGAAAATCATCCAATGACTTCTCCCGCCTTGGACGATGCGAGAGGAAGTGTCAGACTCTTACTGACTAAAAACCACCCCGTTCTAACTCCTGCTTTTCGAGCCGGAGCCCCGGTAAACCCGCTAAGCAGACTGTAGCTTAGATTCTTGTGTTACAACATCTTTTTAGACCAGTTGTTATTCTATGACAAACCCTCTTACTTAGAGGAGTGTTTAGAGTCCTACAGTGGACTGTCACAGTGTTGATAAATAATAAATGTATGGGAAACGAATTTCTGGTAAACTTAGATTACCGTGCCATGGTCTCTTTCTAATAAATGGACAGTAGTAGTTTAACAATTTATTGGCACTCAAAATTTTGAAACCCATATCAATTATTTAACCAGATTTCGGAGTCAACCTCAAGGCATATTGTTGGGCAGTCACGTTGGACCTTCAGACAACGAGGCCATTTTCTGGGTCCACACAAAGTGATAAAATAAAACCTAACTTTATATCTAAACCGTATGAAATTTTAGTACTAACTAAAGCTTATATGGGGTCCATAAAAGTTATCTCTAACCTAAGCTAGTACTTTGAACTGTAGTTAAACTCTAGACACGTAAAACCAGTGAAATAGTAAAGTAATAATGACTAGGATTGGAGTCCCAATTGACTAGCGTCTAGACGAATAATACATTTTGTTTGTGTACGGGATAACCACAACTATCACATGAAATCTATTGAACGGTTATTTGTTTCATTTTATTCTTATTTGCATTCCGAATAGGACTTCGTTAGTCTTATGTTTATGTTTTGTCGTAAACAGAAACTCCTTTTACTTCGCGATTTTTCTTAAAATTTATTTGTTCAAAATCTTTTCATTAATGTACTGGTAGAATTATCTACTACAGATAAATATACAATAATCTCCATGTTTTGCAGCTTCGGGATAACAGAATTTTCCATGTAAATAGTAGGACTGGTAATAAAAATATTGTACTCAGCCATAACACACATCGTTTAGCTATAAAATATGTATACAGCTAAATGTACCTAAACACTGATTATATTGAGAACGCCCAAAAATCGATGATCCCCTTTCGAATCTTACCAAATCTAGAACTTACTCAACTTACACTACACTAGTTTGCGATCAAAACACCGAACAACCCCGTTTAACCTATATATAGACACACAACCAAATTGAAAAACCGTCCTCTCCTATCTTCACCAAACTAGATACACCTTATTACGAGGATATAAGGATCAATTGACAACAATCATTATCATTTATTTCCTTGGACTGCTGTGCCCAAACATTAACTCACTGGACCTATAGTAACGTATATTGATGTGGCGTCCCGAAGATAAGGGCCCGTTAAGTGAACCCCTAAAGTTGGCAAGTTAAAGTGATAACAAAGTTCTTTCAAGGTACCCGATCTTGTTAAACGCTCGTCTAGAGGTTAAGATACAGAAATTCTTGTTGATCGGTTTAGCTGTGAATGTTTTTGTTTATGAATTGAGATTAGTCTAAGTGGGAGGGTCTTTAATGAAATTATGAGATGTTTTTTTTGGTTTGGGATAATTTTGTGCGTAATATCTTCTTTTCATTGCTTGTAGGTTAATTTTATTAAATGTTTTTATTAAGCTTGACTAGTTTGTTTGTTTGGGTCAAATTAAGTTATTGGAATATCGTTCCCTTCCTGACGATAGGTCGATCTGATTTTTGATGGATTTGAAATATCGTATAACGTATTTATTTGCTCCCTCTCTCAAACTTTGATTCGTTTTATTTAATATTTTTTCATTACCAGTAGTTCGTCAGTTATGACGAACTAAATAGATTTTTAATTTTCATACCCTGTTATCATCCCTATTAGTTTATTAGAAGGTACTTAATTGCACAGTCTAATTACAACCACCCATTTAATTATTAATCATAGCAGAAATAACAAAAAAATATGTTATGTAAAGTCTATTCACCCCCACCATCGTAAAATAAAATGGAGCTACGTTATGTATTAGTGAATTTTCCTTTTACTACGAAACTTTATTAAAATTCAGTACTTTTTTCTTTAATACGTTCCTACGTACAATTTTCAAACTCATTGGTTGAGCATTATAAATTATACGTAATGACCTCAATAAATTCAAACTTTAAGCCTTTTACCTATTAAAGTGGCGCTATTAATATAAAATATACGCTATTTTAAGCTAGTAATCCAGTCACAGTTGTACCAGTTTTTGTTCATTTATATTAACGATTATAAAAACGGCAGGCATTTGCATAAGCAAATTATTATTTTGCTATATTTACGCTTTGTTGAAAGGCATTTTGATTTTTTGGGTGTGATAAATGTGTGAAAATTGTGCTCAGTAATGGCAATAGGCTTACCCCCTGTTACATGGGACTTATAACACAAATGGTGAAAAGTGGTTGTACCTGATACAGTGGGTAAAAAGGTGTGACGTGGACGTTGAAAAATATGTACGGTATTGGATAATTTTTCACTCCCATTTATTTTAACTTAAAAAATCATATAAGTAAGTTTTAACGTTATTGATTTAGAAATAAGACTAAATATTAATAGACATAATTATATTAACTTACGAAAGAATATACATAGACATAGGTAGATGAAATGGCTAAATGAAATTGAGTCGTAAACCTAAGACGTTAACGATGTTAAAATTTTAATACTTTGAAATCTAATAATATTTTTGAGATAAAACTTGACTCATATATATATGTTGCTATAAGTATTATATTAAAATATCTACAAAAGTAATATGCAACAAGAGACGGGTTATATGACACTTCGCTTATTTTATTGTGATAGTCCACTATACCAATCCATCAAATACCTATCATCCATCATAACCGATCCTTCTAAGCTGTGACATATCCATGAGTTCCTATTGTCATATTTCCGAACTTTTTATATTATTCCCAAAATACAACGAATATATTGAACATTAACATATTGAATTGTTTAGGTCTTCATAAACTACTTCGAATAAAATAACTTGCATAGGTGACTCACGGTGACGAGGAACTCGATAACATAATAATTAATTTAGTATGTCTCACGAAAGTTACAATAAAATCAATATATGAAAATGTTTACATCTTCTTAAAGTCGTTTGAATAAAATAACCTATATATGTGACTGATGGTAACCACTAAGGTGGTTTTAGTAAGTTAGGAATCCTACACTCCCTTATCTGTCGCCCTGAAAGCTAAGTCGCATATTGATCTAAAATTTTTCGCTCTTAAAAAAATATTTTACCATTAAACAAGCTTTCTGCTTCAACCAAAAAATGACAACGCTAATTCTAATTAAAACAGTTTTGAAAATCAATACTTGAAGCGGAGAAGGCTTACGCTTCATAAATCTGCGCCATTTTGCCATTGATGCAAAATCCAGGCATTGTTTCACTCAGCGCAATTTTGTCCGTGATGCGAAAATATCAATAATAACTTTGAAAACTTTTTGAATGGATGAAAAGTTAACCGTTTCCCTCTAAACTTTTGGTTCTCAGTTAATTGTTTTGATTTGCTATTAATTTTATCAATGACAAGTATTTAATTTGAAGTTTAGTTGTTTAAGAGTTTTAAGACAATGGACCGTCGAGAATTATGTTATAGAGGACTTTGATTATATTTTAGGCACTTCTAGTGTCGGCTGACTAGAGTGAATCTTGAATTCAATAAGTGTTTTAGGCTTTTTATTTTAGAAGATAACTGAATAGTTTTCTGTATAAATTATTATGTTATCGGCTTACTTATGTGACTATTTGAGGAGGATCCCAACGAGTTTCTGCTACTGCGTAGCAGCGCAACAATCGCTGCGTGGTGTGTCGCGGAATGCTGCTCATGAATATGAGCCTCTAGCATGGCTTGAAACTAGTTGATTTCCTCGTCAAACAGTTACGTGAGTAAGCCGATAACATAATAATTAATTTAGTATGTCTCACAAAAGTTATAATGAAATTATAGTTTTCTATAGTATCCTTGTGCATAGCAACAGTCTCACTATCAATTATACAGGACTAATGGTGTATGTATTTACTCCAATGTATAGTAAATAAGCCCACCCTTTAATTACAAGGGAATTAGTTGAGTAACGTTATGTTTTGCTTGCCTTAGTGGTTATGAGGTTACAAGGACGATTCCCGAGTTTGAATCATTATAATTTGGCCTTAGTTATGATTTGAAATTGACAATCTTCATACAGTTCTTGACAATAGTTTCAGTTTTACAATGTGACTAAAACATAAATAAAGAAATAATATTCATCCGTCATATTCCGTAGCGTTGTGAACGAGACAAAATGTAATAAACATCTGATCATTGACCTCTAACAGTCTTCTAAGTAATAACTTATGAAAGTACAGATAAAACTCGGTATAAAACAGTCTGAAGATGGCATAAACAAGGGGTAACTACTAAACTACAGTATCTGGTGATAAATATACGTATATACTGCTTATGATTATCTATAAGCCGTTAAAACTAATCGAGCACCCTCCTCCTTTCATAAAAATGATTGAAAAAGAACATTTTAATTAAATAAAATTCGGTACAGATATGGTCTAAAACATGATAAAACTTTTTTTAAAGCGGTTAATATCCATTCCTTCTCCTATGTCTGAAAAATACTATGCTGAAAACCGCATCAAAATCGGTTTAGACAAACGCACGCACAAACATTCGCACATACATGCAGCTCAAACTAAGAACCTCTTTTCTTGAACTCGGTAAAAAATAACGTAACTTTTTATTTAAGATAGCCTTTTATGAGGTAAAACTAGTAGATTTTTGTTCAAACAGTGCATGCACACAATATTGTCTCTTGCCAAAATTCACTATGCGGTATTTATCGCCGGCTACTGTACTAGGAGGTCAGAATTCACGAGAAATTTATTCAAAACCATGACTAGTTTTGTTGTTCGTTCCATTAATCGGGGCGGACATCCGAGGCCCCTACCTCAGGCCCCGTACTGGGGTCCCATTATTTTCATAATGGATTTCGGCAACGTTACACCGTACCCAATAAATTATTTTAGAAGCGTATGCCTAAAGAATAGGTGTACGGTTCGCAAAGACGAATTGTTTTTGGACTGAGCTAATAAATCAATGATTTATTCGTGTTAATTAATTTTCTAGTAGGGTCTTTGATTTGTGAAGTACATTTTCTTAGAAATTTGTGTTTAGTTTAATATAATATAAAGCTTATGAAGATATTTATAATCTGTTGTGGGGCTAAAAAAATAATGAGCCGCTTTTAATAATATGCTACTAATTAATTAAACTAGTAATTATAGTACATGATGTTACTGTTCCCTTGTATCATTGACAATAACTGATGAACGTGATTTGATTTGAAATGTGATCTGAGCTTCTAGCCTAATCCCAGTTTAGAGCTTGTCTAAAAAGAATGTAGATAACTTAATTTAAGGGGTGACACTGACTAGTGTAAAAATTAAAGTCAAATCTCATACGTTTTCTACTCTATTTGTAGACAAACGCTTAATGGAATTTGACTACTCATCTGATACGATTTCAGTTTCTTTGTCGCAACTAAAAAGTTAGCAACTAAAAGTAAACTTTGCACGGTAAACATAATTGAAACAATATTTTTGACAATCAAAAATGCAATTAAGAAAATCAATTACAATAATTAGAACTAAAACCAAAATATTGATATTTCGCCAAAAAAGACCTCTCACTTCCAAACATCCCCATACTAAAATGATAACTTATCTTCTATTGAATTGCCAAATAAAACGGAAAATAAGTATAAAACTCTCGGTAATGCCTCAAAGTGAGCATTTACCAACGGCAATAGCGGATTCTCGGCGATATTTCAACAACAACTGATCTGAAATCATACATTTTGTATCGTAAATACATTGTACCCGTTTGTCATGTGCCAAGCTCGAATCCCTGGAAATATACTGGCTTTTTTCACGCTGTAAATCGAAATAAGGTTATGGGTAGATTAATGTAATTTTGCTTTTAATATCTTGGTATATGGTATAAGTGTTACAGAAGTTTGAATTTTAAAACTTTAAGGCTAAGATGTAATAAGTTTAGAATAAACTGTCGACACCGGTATTTCCCAACTGATACGACCGTCACACATTAAAAAAAGAGCGAACCACTTTGTAAATCTCCGGCAACGCACTCGTGACTCCTCTGGTGATGCTGATCGCTTACCATCAGGCAATTCATCGTTTCGTTTATACTCTTAATGAGGTGGTCTGAATAAAATCATTCCTATATCAGTTTATCAGCATTTTAACTGCGTTTCAAACCCAAGTTACAGGTTAGCAACAAGGTACGAGCTACAAGCTGTCTACAATAGAGGTTATATACCCTCCATCCTCTATATACTACATGTCATGTCCGGTCAGAATTCCGAACTTTGTCACACAGACCATTGTTCCAACAATGTATGTCCGGCATTTCTCCAGCAAATCTCATTTCTGATCGAATCTCGCTTTGAAATATCTGTACATATTTATGCTGGTGCCTTCTCCTACGTCATGTTATTGTTATATTGAAGAGCTAGGTGTTCTGGACTCTATTGTGTTCTTAATAGAAATGCAATTTGAATGTCATCATCATCATACAGTCAAAAGACATCCATTTTTGATATTCCTCTCTGAGGTTGAATATGTATAGATTAAAGTAGTATAATTATACCAGTGTTTAGAAGTATTATTTTATTCTAGGAAATGAAAGATTGAACGATGCAATGCACGATATGTTAATAATTCTTTATTTTTTTTAGTTTGTTTTTGTTTCCAGCAAAGTCTCAACCGTAATTAAGAAAATTGAAAAATGTATATTAATATTGAGGACGTTCTTTGCGACGAGAGAAAAATACCATGAAATGAAATTGTACGAGTATTTTACAACAAATGAACAGAAAAAGACAAACAAAAAACGGAAACGTACGTTAAAAGAAAAACACGCCATAATATACATCGATACTCAAATTAAAAACAAACATGATTTGAGTAAAGAAAACAAAGAAAAATAAAACTTAAATTCAACCTTAATAAAATATGCACAGTGATTACTTTTCACCGTTTATTTTGATTACAGTGTGCTGCAAGAATACAGCATGTTGTTCATAATACACTGTTTATACGCAATTTCTTAGATAACACGTCTAGAACAAATAATATGCCTAGGACACGAAGGTAATAGAAAATAATGTGCACCCCGTAGGGGACTAGTGGAATTATATAGCAAATTTTTCTACTATCACATTTATTAGTGAAAAGTCTATTGGTTCTGTAGGGGTAAATAGTTAAAAAGTTATTTTAATTCTATTGCAAATCCGTTTAAAATATAGAAATTAGATGTATTTTAATAAAAACATGCAGGATCAAGTTTGTTTTTTGGTTGGTAAAATCATCTAATAACTTTTCCCGTCTTAGGAAGAGGCGAGAAATATCAATGACTCTCCTGCTGTTCGAGCCGGAGCCCCGGAAGGCAGTCCGCAGATCGAAAAATGTTTTGTAGCTGTTTTGTTAATAATGTTACCATTCCAATTCCTCATTGATACAATAGTCTTGAGTTTCATGCTCAAAATTACGGATACAAAAGCAGTATCTATTGATCCCTAAAAAAATAATGACAGAAATTATTGAAACCTACACAATTTCTTGGTTTGATAAAAATAAAGGTACCCAGGGAAAAATACATCATTTTAGATTCAACACTCGATCACACTCAGATTTTGTCACAATGGAGGTTCTCAAAGACTTCCCAGAAGATTTCGCAAAGGCTTTAACAACCAGTTTTGAAATGTTAAAGAATTTTAACGTGAGGTATAATAACTATAAACATAAGGACTACATGTCATTAGGACACCATGGCAGCGCAACCAGTCACCGTTACTCACCTGGTGTCAGTTTGGTAGCACAATCAATCTGGTAGCGCAATCAGCTCAGACGGCAACGTAGAATATTACTAGTCGCGCATTCACCCTGGTCGCGTTTCCACTAATACTAAATACTAAAGCACTGTATGGGGTGTCACTCACTCAGCCGCCAGTCTAGCCGCCATTGTTATCTAATCAAGATCCATTTTGATACAGTGTGGTATGGTGCCTCTGGTGTACGTATGGTATCTAGACACTACGGTGTCGCGACTGGTTGCACCACCATGGTGTCCCGGTGAAATTTAGCCCCAACACTAATATTCTTAGAGGTAAAAGCCATTTGCCGTAATCTCCGCATTTGGTATGGTTGGACCTTAGTTTAAAAAGTTCAGGCTTATCAGAGAATTTTGCAACCAAAGAGTCTGTCTAATTTTTTCCCTCTTCAGATACCCGCGAGAAGAGTAGCGGTCGTGATTCATATATTTTACTCTGCTGTCGCCGTATGCGAATTTTTTTGTGAAAATATTATTTGTAGTATTTTCCTTGGTCACAGGTATTTAGAAGACCATCAGCCATTCACCAAGAAGTACTGGCGTTTCTCCTACATATTCGTCACTATCTTCATTCATGTCTTCTCATTGAGCATTCACATGCCAGAATTGCTGACAGGCGACGAAATGACGCAGTTTGCTTACCTGATACCTTCTATTCTGGTTACTATTCATGGTAAATAAGATTGAAATTGGCATGTACTTTATTCAAACATTGATTGTCTTTTGTTTTCAGACAAGATGCGAAATGTGTCTGTCAACCGTTTGGAAGTTTTTTTTTGTTGCGGTTTTGCACATTTGATATTTAGTCCAATATTCAGATTTTGGTAGCAAATTAACATTAGTAATATTTGTTTAATCTCAATCACCACGTGATACTCAGCGATAGATTTATAGTTTATTTCGAAAAGTATTTTCAAAGCTTAGATGTTCATAATACATAGAAAGTTCTTCTTGATATTTGTTCCTGTTTCATTTCTTTATTGCAGCCATCCTTAAATCGATGGTTCTAATACCGATGACGAGACAAATATCAACATTTATATCAGAGCTTGGCTCTCTCTGGAGAGTTAAATTTACTGAAAAACAATTTGAAGACAAAGACGCTGTATTGTGGAGGCTCGACTTTATCAATAGAGGTAATTTAGATTTATATTTACAGATTTCTATGAAGAAGATTATCCATTATAATAAATTATAGTTAATTTAGAAAATATACTTAGTTTTTTTGTGCAAAAATATATATTTTATAGATTCTATGTAAAACAGGATGAGCCTTATATGCTCACTTATTAGAAAAACGTTAAACTCATTCACAATATTGACCATTTCGACCTCAAAGTCCAAAAATGGCTAGCTAAGCTAAAATTTTAAACTGAGTCTTTGTAAAATGAGGAATGCTTCTATAAAAATTTTCGAAGATACCAGTACCATTATTGAATTTTCGGTACCCAAGAAAATTTATATGCTCTTATATTTCAGCCAGCTATTGGGTAAGCCTGAGCGGTTCAGCGCAATACTTGCTATCGCCATTATTTGAAACTTTGTTCCGGAGATTTATATTAAAACAGGATTGTAAACTACTCCTACCATTTGCTTCGGATTTTCCACTTGACCATACCGAGAACTGGATGTTCTATATCCTCGTATACATTTTCCAGTTATACTCCAGTAAGTAGAAATGTTTATTAAAGTTTAGTTTTATCTAGACTAATAAATAAAATTGGAGTGTCTTTTTGTAATATTGAAATAACCGCTTTTTGTTACATGTGCATGGATATACGATACATACACCAAAATAATATTCTTTACAATTTTTGTCTGTCTGCCTATTTGATATAGCTAATTTCTGAAATAGCTGGACCGATTTTGACGGGATTATTCACAGGTAGTTGATGTACTAAGGAGACACTTAGGTTACTTTTATTAGTCACAAAGTCCGTAATTCACGCGAGCAAAGCCTCTGGCATCAGCTAGTAAAACATATTTACATTCTCATACATTTCTTTGTATTGATATTTTACTAGTTTCAGTTTACTGAGAAAATATGGAAGTTAAATATTGTGCTAAGTTTCTAAGTAGTATGGAGAGAAAGGATTAGCTTGTTTGTATATTATTTATTATGTTAGTAAATAAAATAGTAAATTAAATGAAAGTGGCTGTTGGATGTAGTTTGCTCCCAACCGACTTATTTGGAGCTGTTTAATATTAAGGATAGAATGCGACGATAATGAATGCGAAATTTAAAATAAAACTCTTACGCTTCAAGCTAACATACTCAATGACAAATAAATATGACGAAAGCTGCACGGCTTTTGCGTAAAGAAATGCACATGCTAGAATTCTACACAGACAAAATCTGAAGCAAAACACTAGTCTTATAATATTTGGAAACAATTCAATGTAATCGAATCCAGTGAGGCCTTTCAGGGTTGCATCGTAAAATTAAATTTTATCGGATCTACTGAGTCCTCATTTATTTTGAATTTCAATAGATATATGGTAGGTAAATTATGCCCAGATAAGGACGTTGTATCGGATTCAAGATCGGTCAATGCACTTTGCTAACTGCTAATGGCTGCTCGTAGTTCTGTGTCTGGATGTCCATCACTCACCTAGTGGTAGCTTGATCATGTTGTATACATCACATAAATCTACTGCTATCTGATGAGATTGTACTGCTATGACAAATCTATCGGATCTAAGTTAAAACGTAAACAAAGAATGGCTTAGAAAATGGTGGTCAAAAACATTTCTTGGAAAACAATTTCATAGTATCTTTACTTACAATCAACTTGTTTTAATGTTAAGATCTTTGTTGTGTCTTGTGGTTATGCCTCAGCAAATAGTCCATTAAGAAATAATAAATAAATTAAAATAAATGTATGAACAACTACAATTTTGATTTCAGTGTTCCTTCTAGTTTCCATGTACACTGGTGCTGCGTTGATAATGATATCGTCTTGTGCCCTATTGGGAGCAGAGTTTTTGATGCTAAAAGATGATTTGGCTCACGTGAAGCCATTTAACAATAACGGTATAAGTAATAGTGACGATGTTGACGAAGATGATGACAATGCCGTTGAGTTCACTATTGAAGAATTTGTGAAAAGACACCAAAAGCTGTTGAGGTAAGAAACATCTTTGACAGTAAAAAAAAACATAAAATTTTAGTATCCGTTTTTATTTTATAGAAAGAGAATATGTGACTTAAATGAAAACAATAAGCGGATTCACGAAGACGAAATATACGAAGACTGGTGTACTACAACAAAGTTTGGGCTGGTCATATAATATTTCTCGTATATACTAGTTTTCGCGAAACTCCCATACTATTTTCTCAGCACAACGTACATATATTTTTTGTGCTGAATACGTAAGTAGCCGTATAACCCAAAGTTTTGTACCACATGTAAGTTTGTGACAACTTCAAGTTCGGTGAAACCCATCCAATCGATCTCTATTATAGCTGCCATTTTTTCTGGTCCTGAGCCAACATTATCCAAAGTTTTTCCTACATAACGAGGTCTTCATCCTGTGAGACCAATGGCCTATGTAATATAAGTGATGCTACTTCTTCTTATTTTATGATGTGACGAAAATATTTACCCTTCTTTCTTCGGTTCTTTCAAAAGTCTAATCTTCATCTGATAGGAGAATTTTAACATAGCAATAATGGTCCGATTTGCAAAAATAAAATTGAAATTATAATTAATCTTACTATGACTAGGAAACATGTAAGAAAGTGTGTCTATTTTAGAATCACGAATTTTCTGACACTTTATTTTTATTTTATCTTAAAAATATATTATAACGTGGCATGTTAGTTAAATTAATAGCCATGGCGATATAACAAACACTTTTTCAAGCAAAATTCAATGTTCCTGTCTCTAAAACGTGTTGTTAGCATCTAAACCGTATTCCGGTCTAACCCCCTTACGCCATCAAAGGCGACATAGGGGTGGACATAAATAAAACATGTATTTTATTTGTTGACAGGTTATCCCGCCAGTTGGATAACGTTTTCAACGGGATGGTATTCATAGATCTTTTGTTTGTTGGTATCACAACGTGTGCTTTCAGTTTCATGGGACAGGTGAGTTATTGTTGCATGTTTAATGCTTCACTTGAGGGTGCCATATGGTGCAAAGTTTGATCAAACTGTTTGAAGTTTTATCAAGTCTATGTTTTGGTGAGAAAAGTTTTTGGGTAAAAATGTAAATGAAACGATTACATTGCAGATGTAAATAAAGTGTAGTTTTGAAGTGTTTAACACTTTTAGTAATTATTGAAGTAGACATATATTTTTTCTTGATGAATTGTTAAAACTCAAAAGTTTCCCTCCTTCCAGAATCCCTAGTAGTTTCAATACACAACCACCTTGTAGTTAATGTAGCCAATTATTTACAGAAACCGCCGAAACGCCCTGTATAACTTTATTAAATTAATTTCGAATCAAATATACAGAGTAAAATAAATACAAAACTGAACAATGAAATTTCGTTCACCCCTCTTTGGATGCCATCGATAAAAATACATAACTACGAAAAATATTCCAAAGTTTAACAGGCCTCAGAGGACATCGCAATTCAAATCGTTTGTATGTAAATTGAGATTCCACAATCATTTTATTAAAAGAGCTGTTGGAATTACGAAAAGTTTAATGTTTCACCCAATTCGTGGCACTTTGAGCGGGGAAAAAATGGGGACGCTCGTGGAATCTGCACTTTATTAAAAACTTGTGTATTTTGTGTACTACAACGTATTCAATTTGTGCTACGCTCAACTGTTCTCAAAACAGTGAAAGAACATTCCCAAACAATTGAGCTCGAATAAAAATGTTTAACAAACTCCACAAAAGCTTGTGTTTTGTCAGTAAAATACGTCACACGACAGAAAGACACAGCAGTTTCAAACTTTGAAGCTTTACGCGAAGAGTTGCATTATGATAGTTTGTTGCAAAAATGAAACTTGTGAAGTCGAAAAAGTGAAACATTTTAAAATTCCTTTGAGTGTGAACTGCCTGTACGCGATTTAAATAAAACCCGAGCGACTACGTTTGCTTTTTCTCTCGACACAAATAGTAATAAAAATCACAAAGACAGTATGAATCTGAAATAACAATCGTTTTTAAATTTGAATGTCTTTATCAATATTATATTGCAGTATGCAAAATATCTACAGCACTGTCATTTTCAAACATGACTAAAGGTTGGTACTGAGTTCTATTCAGTTATCTAATCAACATATAAAGAGTGACTGATCTCCCCGAAATCTCGCTAGGGGTGCAACGTCTTCTAAGTAGCTGATCGATAAGTATATACTGATAGGCCCAGACGTTCAAAGCCCGATATGCAGAATGGTCTTTGGTCCATTGACTAGATGCATGAGATCAAGCGACTGCCTCTTTAATTCTGGTCTAGGATCTATAAATGGTCTGGTGAAAACTGGAATGAAATCCAGACCGGGACACTGGATTTTATTCCAGTTCCTTGGAAAGTATTAATTAATTAGACTCTATTGTAATATCTATGCCAGCCCTACTGTCTTACTTCTATTAACTCTAAGAATAGGTTGTTGGCCTCAAAAGATCAAAAAGACCCCGATCTGAAAAGAAGACCCTAATCAGAAAAAAACTAATTGTAAACAGTTGGTATACAATTTAGAATGATTGCACAAAACACTCGGATTTCTTGTGTGTCTCGGAGTTCACACACTCATAACCCAGACCCGAAACAACAATTTGTGGATCACACAAAGAGTTACTCCATGAAGGTATCGAACACGCTACCGGTTGCACGGCAGCGAGCCACAGCGTCAACCGTGCAGTCTTTCGATATTAAATTGTTAACCTTTTGTATTTTTGTGTCCATTCCAGTTCGCCCGAGGTCCCGGTTACATGTTGGTCAGTTATATAGGCATTGCCTCGAACATGTTCACCGTTTTGTATTTGTGTTACTATGGCGAGCTGCTCACAAGTGCGGTAAAATTTTTAATACTTAGTTATTACGTAATCACTAATATTTTTAGTTTAGGATCCGTCTTGTAGATTATTTTAAAACATTAGACACGTATTTTTTATTGTCTTATGGAAACTATTTTACGAAAATACCTTCGAAGATATATTATAGAAATATCGCGTGATGTCACTTCTAGGTAAATTTTATCCGTAGAAAATGCATATTTGCTCACACTGAGAAACTTTGATTCGTTTTATTTAAGTATTATTATCTTATATGATGAAATTAAAAAAAATACGTATCTAATATATTTTCATTACCTAACTGACGGACTAAATAGATTTTTAATTATCATACCCCGTCATCATCCATATTAACGAAATAGCTGTATAGTAGTCGCTTGCAACCGCTGTGTGGGGAAATTTGTTTTCCCGGTAATATTGTGTGTTGATCTGTGTTGATATGAGCAAAACAGTAACTGACCATTGTGCATTTCACTGCAGGTATACAAATTACTTTTAGTATCTCCAAATGAATCAATTTTGAAATTATTATTTTCAAAAGCAATTTACGTTTTAATCAAAATTTTTGATTACAAATTATGTTGGCAAATTTATTTTGATTTAATTTGTAAAACTAACTATACGAAGTAACTCTTTGTAATTTATTAAAATTCATTTGTATTATAATTTAATTTCTAATTAAATTTAGTTTTCGGGTAATATATAAAATGTTATGTATTTTTATATTTATTTTTTCAGAGTTCCAGTATTGGTGACACGGCGTATGAAAACTTGTGGTACGAGGGATGCAGACGGTATAAAATGGCGATATTCTTCATAATTAAAATGTAAATATTCTTTTTAAAGCGAGATTAGAATTCGAAAATACTGCTGCAGCAACGTCACGCCTTTTATCCCCGAAGGGATAGGCAGAGGGCACATTACGGCACGTAATGCCACTATACAGTTGTAATTCGAAATTAATTTCGAAATGATTGCTAACTCACATGACCTATGAACGAATCCATTCACACATCAACATCTTGCCTTTGTGTTGTTTATACAGAGTGATTTTTTATAGAACATAATCTAGTGTGGGGTTATAGAACAGATTATTTACAAAAAGTTATAGAACAATGGAAACTAACACGTAAACGTTTAAATAGTGCATAATAGTTAGGTGAGAAATTATACAAACCTATATAATATATAATTTTATTAAAAGTACCATTACTTTAATTGTAATAATATTAATGAATACACAGTTTAAAAGAGTCATTTAATTGGCTAAAACGGAATAAATAGCCTTTATATAAATATTAATACAACCAATTCACTAAAACGGGATTAAAATAATACTATTAATATTGGTGATATTTCAATACCTACATAATACGAGTATTATCCTGCTTTTATTTCGATCACTCTCTCATTACACAGCTTTATTTTTTAATATGTCCTGTGATTCCAAATGCTCGAATATTCATTTCAATTCATTCATTGGCTTTTGAAACGTCCAAACAGAATGAATATGTCAGTTTGTTCGTCAGTAAAATTATGCATTTGTTCCAAAATGAAAATTCGTATGAAGAAAAGTAAGTAGAGATACACGTAGGTAAATTGGATGAAGCTTGCACTTTTCACTTATTTAATTAAAAGAGGCGCTCTGCCCAAACCCGAGACCTGTAATTGATCGGCAGTGTCACTTACAACCATTCAACCTACGAGACATTTTTTACCGACTTCAAGAAAAGAGGTTTTTAAAATGCCGATAACGCAACTGTGACTCCTCTGATGTTGCGGGTGTCCATGGGCAGCGCTCATCGCTTACCATCAGATGACCCGTCTACTCGTTTGCTCCCTATTCCATAAAAAATCTGTATGTAAGTATGTTTGTGCACGATTATAGCTAAACTGATTTTGATACGGTTTTTCAGCATATTAGAAGACGGTATATTACTTAGGTATAATACTCGACTTAAAAAATTGAGGTTTACATTTTAACACGTGTTAAATGTATTGAAGCCGGATTTTTCAAACATAGTGTTAGAATTATATCAAAATCGATTCACTAATTTAGAAATTAAAACGCAACAAAACACATTCACATTTTTATAGTAGGAGTTTCACAAGTATATCGCTATCAAATTAATTGTCTCGTTTTATAAAGTTCCTTGAACTCTTTTATAGTGCACGAGACCATAAAATTGATTTATCGTCGCTGTATGAAGTTGGATGTCCTTTGGACATCATAAAAAGTTAAATGTCTGTTTTAGTTTTTCAAAAGCAATAAATAAAAGCACGTTATATCTCGTTTTATTTTTATTTTGAAGTCTAGTGAGTGACATCTTTGGATATTCATCATATATCTACTTTTTTAACGTTAGATTAGTATTATTGATCAAAATCTTCAGTATTTATTATAAAAAACTACGGAAAATTAAATATTTCTTTGCTTGACTTGAAAATAATTTTCATATTCGACTACACAGTTGTTGTGGTGGCTACCGCGCAACATGTTGCGGGTTCGATTCCCGCTCGGAGCAACTCTTTGTGTGATCCACAAATGTTTGTTTCGGATCTAAGTGTCATTTGTATGTAAACTTGTATTTTTGAAAACGCACCCACGACACGAGAGAAAATCCTACTTTATAAGTAATAGCTAAGAATTAATTATTGTTTCAGGTCTCAAAAGCCCTGCTGTTTAACATCTATTAGGTATGCTCAAGTTTCTATGAAAATGTTTACTAGGGTGAGTATTGAACACCGAAATACAATTTACAGGCCAATGATTCTTTTTGTGTCAATTCGAGTTGTTATTATTTAAGTTCCTTTAAGTAACTGAACCTCCAATGTAAATTGATCTGAATAAGATTTTGATACTTGAATCAAACCTGACATATCGTTACTTTAAATGATTAAATTTTCTTATTCTTGCTTTCAGGTGGTCAGCACAACTTGGTCCTATTTTTCTTTGATGAACAGTCTGTACTCGGAGGAATCAGCATAAACAATATTATCCCTACAATACTAACCTTTTAAGCGCCCAGTTAAATAACAATTACCGTGCCCTTAGTATGCGGCTACAAAAAAAAAGAGCAATTGTGTGAATAGGTAACGAACAATCATTATTATATGTTCCCTGTCGCAGTAATACGATATGAACGACAGGGACACGAAGGAATATGAGGTGGTTAATGGGTTAATAACATGGGAACTTACAATTAAAAACTATTAGTAGTCTTTTAGAATTTCACAAAAAATAAAAATATTTACTTCACAAAAGCACGAATTTCTGAACTTGCCTATTATTCTAATAGTTTTAATATTTGAGCATAATCAATTATGTATTTGCATTAAATTAAAGATCAAACAGCATGTATTTTTTATAAAGCAATTCTCATTAACATACAGATCAAAAAATAAACGTCTGTTTTCCTCTGAAATAATCTGGAATACTTAATTTTTCGCTACAATAAAGTTAATACTTCGGAATATTGCACTGCACTGCTTAATTATGTAGAAGAAAATGTTGTAGTACATTGGAAAATTGCGGTCGGATCATTCACTGCGGGTTCTCTATAAGACCGTGTACAGATCAGGTTGCTGAAATAATGCGCAAATATTTAAAAGTATGTGGAACTTTTTTAAATTTAAATGGTTACCAATAGAACTGGTTCAATTTCCAAAGTATACGGAATACCAAGCGTTTTATTATATTATCATCATAATCTCAGCCACAATACCTCCATTATGGATAAGCATACACTTATTTTAATAACGCAGAGCCATTGCTTGCCATTAATAGCAAATATTCAGCTCTAAGCATTTTTTTATTTCGTTACAGGATCCAAGACAAACTTTCATGTCCTTGTGACGCACTGGTCTTCACTGTTCCGGTGTTTTTATGGTTATATCTACTGTAGATTCTGGCTTAACAGGAGTTGTAGCGGTATTACGGGTTTGTGGCGAGGTTGCCCCATTAAAAAAAACAATTTTTATTACTTTTCCTATGTAATATAATATTTTTAAACCTAGGCAAAAATCACGACACCACCTCAAAATCATATAACGCGAATATGTAACAGTGAATAACAGAATAACTGTAAACTGCAGTTCACGAGTTTAATATTCCAGTGCGCAGCGCATAGGATTACCGCTAGATATGGGTGCTACGCGCGATTCTATTCTCGCGTGAAACCGTTTTATCTAGACGAGTATTATGTCACTCAAACACGATGACGTCATAGAATATATTGCTGTGTCATCGTATAAAGCAACGCATTATGGAAATGCGTGGTGTGGTTTGTAGACTTAAGTGCTAACTAACCTAAGTGGAGGCTTTTTGAAATTTGTATTTTTTAGAACTACTGGCATTGATATTATAGTAATAATAAATTATACCGTATGCCCTACAATATTACTACTCTTATAGCCTGAATTGTAGGGCATAAATTTATTCAAGGAGCTACAGATATGGAACTGTCCTCACCCTTAAGTTTAAAGAATAGTTTTTTATCCATATTTTCGTTCACAGAAAGTATCAACCTACACAACCTACATTAGGTTCTCCTTACCAAAAAATGTGTAAAAGATCACGATACTATTGGAATAAAAATAGAATGTGCCATATAACCTCCTACTCTAGTATAAAGAATTTACAAAATATCTAGCGACAAGCAGCAGTTCCAATAACTTGAAGGAAAATCTGACGTGAAAACATCTTCAAATTGTACTGAAAGATGCTGCGTCAAATGTAATTCACTTAGAAGCAAAATTGAAAGAAAAATGCGGATGAATATAGACTTAGAATATAATATAAAGAACAAAATATCGAATCTAGATAAAATCATTCAGCTGACGGATAAAAAATACGTTGAATTGTAATTTCAATTCAGAAACGAAGTTGTGAACGTAAACTTGCTAGTCTATTTCCGTTAGTGGGCTCACAAAAAGGTTCAACATAAAGATGTCCATTTCATTCGAAGCGTAACCAAATTGATATAGGTTACGTAAACGTTAGTTTCTCAGAAGGATATAGCGTTATTTACATATAATGCTAACAAAATTGAGTGACGTTGGAATGATGAATGGCTCAAGCCATTTGTGACCTTTCTCCGATCCCGAGTTATGTAAATAGCCACAGTTTGAGTGGCCGCGCCGCGAACTTTTTCATCGATTTCTGCAGACCTTTCCAAAACTGTTTGAGCTAGCATTACTAGCATTACTATTTATTGGCGGATTTCTGCTTAAAGTCCTGTATCATTTCCCCGATGATATGAAGATTTTATAGGTCCTACCTTTTTCCGGGTGGCTCGGATATGTTGGTAGTTGAGACAATCGCATAATAATCATTTGTGAACCAAATAAGTAAACATTTAGTGAAGAGGGTCGGTGGTATTGTTTCAAGGCCCAACATGGTCCTTTCCGCAAAACGAGGACTACTTTAAGTCAATGCGGTTGTTTGTTGTTTATTCACTTTGTTTTAGTTGTAGTGGGTAACATTCATTGAATACTAAACTTTGTGATTCAAGTAATTGAAGTTATTTCTGCAATGTAAAGAGAACTCGAGTTCGATTTTCGGGTCGGGCAAAGTATTGCTCGTCTATTTCCGGTTTTTCGAAAATGTCTCAGTAGTAGCTCGGAGTCCGGAACTGTGTCCAGTATATGGCAATAGGCTCACCCCCTATTACATGGGACTTATAACACAACAGGTGAAAAGTGGGTGTACATTGTGTAGCGGCATTACATGCCGATATGCGCGTCTCTGCCTACCCCTTCGAGATAAAAAGTGTGTTTGTGTGAATTGTGTGCATTGTGTGTACCTAAATAGATAACTAAACAATGTTCAATATAAAATGAAATAAATCCGTCACTAATCCAATGAATCACAGAACGGATACTTCAAACAAAACTTCAGAACTAAAACTTCTCAATATGAAGTGGAGGAAAAATTCATAATGATGGCATACGGAGAAGTTTGGCAACGTCGCGAGCTTGTCGTCGAAGTTGTTGAAATTTGTTTATACTTGACAAGTTCTGCTGCATGCAGTGCATTATTATAAGCCTTGTATGATCTTCGGGCTGGGTCCTATAAATAATCTTTGTAGTTTCTTTGATGTTTTAATGTGTCGCTGTAACAAATTATTATCAACTTTAAATAGAAAGGTACAAGTGTGATAATTGTATGATGTACCTAGGAAAGTACGACCTTCTTACAGGGCGGGTACAAGGCTATTGTCTGTTTCATTGGCAACTACAGATAAAGATAAAGATATTTTTATTTGCATTAAAATGAGTGATATTACACATAAGAAATGTATGCAATGGTGGCAGAATAGGTATGAGCTACGTGTTATGCCGTCTAGGCGTACAAATATTTGTAATTTTAATTCTTAATCATACAAAAAAATAAAATTATTAAACTTAAATAAACAAAACAATGGAAGATAATCTAACAATAAGTTATCACAATATATGGCAATGTAATCATAAACAACAAAAGTTAGAAATTAATAAGAATTATTATATTATTAAATTATATTACAAAACTATTAAAAAAAAAATATCAATAATTAAAAATCTAGGTTATCATTTATATACTATAACTATAATAGACTGCACGGTTGGTGGCGTTGGTGCGGTGACTGGGCAACTGGCTGCGGCGTAACTTGTAGTGGGTTCGATTCCCGCACAGAGCAACTCTTTGTGTGATCCACAAATTGTTGTTTCGGGTCTGGGCGTCATGTGTATGTGAACTTGTATGTTAGTAAACGCACCCACGACACAGGAGAAAATCCTAGTGTGGGGCAACGTTTTTTATTAAAAAGAAAAAAAAAAAACAACAAAAAACATTTAAAAAATCTTCAAGCTATAATAACATTTCTTGTATAACAATTTTTTAAGTTTAGTTTTAAACAAATTTTAATTTAGCACTTGTATGGATTTAGGTATTTTATTATAAACTTTAGGACCCAAACATATTATGCTACGTCATCGTTTAGGTACTATCTTCGAAGATAGTGATGCGATGCTGGCCTATAACGCAAAAAAGCATTTTAAAGTTAAAAGTATAATGAAAAGCTAACTGCCGTACTCAGATTTTTTGTATGGCATAAGCCGGTAAACGAGCAGACGGATCAACTGATGGTAAGCAATCGCCGGGTTGCCGCCCTCTTGAGCGATAATTTTAACTAAGAGAATTTACAAACGTACTACAAAAATAATGTATGGTTGACTGTGTGGTAAGTTTTGATCGTGAAATAGAAATGTTACGCTTATCTTCATTATTCTCACCTGTATAATTATGAGCCAATTTGAAATTCAAATTTGAAGCATGCTCTTTGTGAAGAACGGTTTACATGCAATGTTTAGGTTACTGTGTACATTTCACATAACTTGTTTCTCTAGTCTAATGATTAAGTGCAGAATAAAGAGTGAGAGTAAAGGTGGAAGAATTAAAATGAGCCAACCGATGTCGACCAAAATAATCGGAGTGACCGGAGGTTTATGACGCCCGCTTCTACTAACGGCATGTACCAATGTAACTTTTTTATGAGTTATATGTAATTTCTAAGACTATTTAGACACCACTGACAAACGGTAAAGAGGAAACTATTAGAAATTAATAAATAATGTACAAATCTTCTCCGTACTCCAAGAGGCATTTCGTCAGCAGTGCTATCGTTGTGTATGGAGTATAGATGGATACGTCGGGGATAAAAAGCGTGACGTTGTTTATCAATAAAGAAAATAAATTTAAAACAGTTATTAAAATCTATAGAATGTATACTCATTAATGAATTGAAAACATTACTTACTATGCTAATATATTTTATGTAGATACAGTTATTTTAATCTATGCATATTCCAACATGTGCACAAAACTATCACTAATTAATCACAATTCAAAACAAAAATTCTGCGAACTCATTCATACATAAAACATTGTGAAAATATTTCACAAACACGAATAGTAATTAAGAGCAAACCAAAACATATTCATTAAAATATTTATTTCCAGTAAAATACAATTGGACGGTAGTGCAAAATTTTCCAATACGCTACGTAAACGAGACGAGTTTTCCGATCGACTTAAATTCATATTTGTATCAGCTTTTAGTTTTCATTAACGTGCGCCCGTTCTCCGAACCACATATGGTTTTGCCTTTATAAATGTTCATATGAATTAACTTTGTTATTTTCATTTTAATTCCGGCTTTAAACTTGTTTTGTATTACATGTGCCATAATATAATGTTTTTATTTGCTTTTATTCTCCAAAGTTATTCCGTTTATTTAATGAATAAACATATTTTTGTCATTTAACGAGTAGATCCAATACTAAACTACATGATGTTACGGAGAAGTATGATATCAAAATTTATCATATTAAAGAATGGAACTAGTATCTATTAATGAGCTGCGGACTGTCTGCTGCTGCTGATTACCGGGGCTCTGTCTCGAAAAACAGGCGTAGGAACGAGGTGGTTTTTAATCAGTAAATGTATGATTTTCCCCCTTAAAAACAAGGATCCACTAATATTTGTACTTGCTTTCTCTGCAATTATCTCCACATACTATACTTATTTGTGATGATCAAAATCAAAATCAAATTATCAAATACAGGGCATCTCCCTGTTTATAAGGCGTTTATAATAACAAGGCATTTCAATTACAAGTTAATATTAGTAGTGTAATTGTCTAAAATTGTATGTACATGTAGTGTGTGATAATTATAAGTACTCATACTCGTACAATACTCTACAGAATTATATTATTACGTGAAATTATAGACACATGGAACTAATAACAATAAGGAGTATTGCGTATCCCGTCAACAAACAATGAATGAGATTAGGCTTCTATCCTTTTATCAGACATGTTGTCTATAGAACCCGTATTGGGTGCTATTTTTAGAAATGAATCAATTAAAATACTTGGAGATATATTTAACCCATTAACGTTACACCTTTTATCCCCGAAGGGATAGGCAGAGGTGCACATTACGGCACGTAATGTCACTGTATAATGTATACCCACTTTTCACCATTTGTGTTATAAGTCCCATATAATAGGGCGTGTGCTCAATTCCACAAATTCGCATGACTTGGGAATCGAACCTGAAACCCCTTGCCCAGCAGCACTTGCGACCATATTTATCCCAAAATAATTAAAATCCTATTTCTTTTTAGAAAGAAAAGACGTGATCCTTCCCCTTCTATACAACACACAAGACATAAAAGACGTTCAGAGTTTTTATATTTCTACTATATCGTCCGACATAACATGTACAAGCTTATTGGAAACCCAGCTGACATTTCAATCTTACCACAGATTTTTACCTTTAAAATTCCATAAACTAGTGGAAACTGTTCGCGTCTGCCTACGAAAGACTTCCAAATTGAATCTTCACTCGGTATTGATTCGGATTCAGCATCCAACTTGGCGATTGGATTTGTTTTCAGCAATTTCGAAAATACCTAAGTGAACGAGTTTTGTGGGTAAAAAAACGAATCGTCGGTCCGTTTGTGTTATTATAACGGGAAAAATCTTTCGGTGGAACTTTTCTAGTCATTCTTGTTGTTTTAGTATTAGTTTCGAAAGTCTTTTTTTAGTATTTCAATTGTTATATTGCTTAGCGGTTTTACGTAACTTTGTTTTTTGAACTTGTCAATAATAGAAGAGTTTAACTAGAAATAAACATTTCGTATATTTCTTTATTGTTTTAAGATTAATAGGTTTGTTTGAATTTAAATTTAAATTTTACATTTGAATGATATATTATAGTACTAATATATCTTCTAATAGTTTGCAGCGTTGCTGTCGCGTGACAGCATTTCTACTAACGCATGTTACTTTTATTTGCACTTTGCGAATGTATCCATGCAGAAGTGCGACAGCATCGAAAAAAGTCGCCGTGGGCGAGGGGCCGTATAGCCTTACGATGTCAATAGAATTGTGTATCTTAAATTATATACATAAAAAAGCCATCTTTCGGCATAAATGTTCTGGCACAATTGCACGACACAGAAAATTCACGTGAAAGAAAGCCTTGTATTCAAATCTTCAATGAAGTTCTACGATACCTACGAAATGGCTAAGCACTTTTATGAATAGACAACCTTTCGACCTAACCAAACACATTCTTTTTTCACCTCCAGACAGAGATAAGTAGACAAAAAAAGAACTAAAACCACGATTTATTAGGTTATTCCACAATATTCAAAGAGCGGCTCAATTTTCAGTATTTTTATTAAAATTACCTTGCTAAATAACCAGAGTACAATGTTTCAACAAGGCTTAGAAGGGACCTACCATTATTTTTACAACGCCTACTTCACTAAACAATTATAATTTATGAGGATATACGAGTAATTTATTATACATGCAAAATTAGGCATATTTTATAATTCTAGCTACGCTCGGGATTTCGTCGCGTCGGTCGGAAAAGTGGGACGATGACATCGGAGTACAAGTTAAGTAAAATTTAAATTATTTATAAGCTGTTTTTGTTAATGAGCGACGAATTACAAAATAATGTGATTAATGATGATTAATACTTAAAATGTTCTTCGTGTTTCCTAATTGGGATTGACAATTGACATCTAGGAGTTTTAAATGTAGGGATTTCTGTTTAGAATTAATCACTTTATTAATCTCCATTTTCATCCACCAGTAGTAAACCATCGGCGAGTAAGGGTAGCTTGCCACCTGACCTACCTATCCGTGGGCTCAAAGCGACATCAGACCACCACAGATGGGGCCCAGTAGAGCTGATGCCTGATGCGAAGCTGCGAACTACCTAACGGGTTTACCGGGGCTCCGGCTTAAAAAGTTTTTGCTAAAGCAACGGGGTAGTTTTTAGTCAGTAAAATTTTGACATAGGGGTACCTTTCGACTCGCCCAAGGCGAGAAAACGCATAAATGATTTTCCACCCTCAAAAATACCCCTAAAATATGTCTTAATTAAAAGTTATTTATTGTGACGTAGAACAAACCCCTTACTTGTAACTCATAGGTTGGTGAAAATAGGCATTATTCATCAATTTTTTCCAATTTACTAGTAATACGATGTTTAGAATAAGATTAACCCGTATTAAAACATAAACCATAAATAATTAGAAGAGTTTATAATGTTCTGAATTTTCAATTTTAACAAATGAATTTTGCTCTTATTGAAAATTACTTACCTCAAATCGTTTTAACCGCGAAGTTTTGACCGCTATTCATTGCGGCACGTGGTCGGTTTTAATGCATTTTCCGTATTAAAGGATAATTGTATGTTAAATTATGTATCAAACTCGTCAACAACAACAAGTATTAAATTTTATTTTATTATTTGAGCCAACAAAATGTCGTCAGTTTTTGTAATATGAGGTTTAACGTGTTTACTTTTTAAAAAAAGACTTTGACTGCCTCGTTTTTTCAAGTGGTCCTAAGTGCGATTGCCCGGCAGAAGGTATCGGGTTCGATTTCCGGGTCGTGCAAGGTATTACAGGCCGTTTTTTAGTTTTTAGAGAATTTGAAAAATCGTAAAAAGTTTCAAAAATTCGAAATTATATAGAAGTCATTATTCCACGCAGACGAAGTCCCGGGCGACAGCTAGTATATAATAATAAACTACAATCTAGATCCTAACGAGATGTCAGACCACCCATTAGTTCTCGATATGTAATATTATTGAAACCTGATAAATTAATGGTACATACACAATGTAATCTGCTTGTCTGTACCACATCCGTTGGTTCGTTATAATGCCAATCTTGTATAGTATATTATGTTAGATTTTGTACTATATTGATGAAGATATTACCTTTCATTCATGTTCTTTGTGGCTCTTTGAATATCCCTTACTCAAAAGGCTACTAACACATCTAATTCATCGGATGCTGCGAGCCTTTAGTAGAAGTTTCGTTTTCTTGTGATTCGTGTCGTCGTTTGCCATAAAAATAGAACGGAATTAAAATACTACTGCCAACTCAGCTGTTGTTACCAATTTAAGAAAATTTTCAGAAATAAACACGATTTTCTTAAATTATTTCGTTAAAGATACCCAATAGCCATTATGTATATTATGTAAAAATCGACCCGATAAATGTATCCATGCCAACCGACCAACTCTTTTTAATGGTGGAAAATCATCTTGAGCGAGGCGAGAGGGAGTTTCAGACTCCCCGTTCCTACTCCAGCTTTTCGAGCCAGAGCCCCAGTAAACCAGCTATGCAGTCTGCAGCTCCGGATCAGAGATCAGCCCTACTGGGCCCCATCTGTGGTGATCTAATGGCTCTTTGAAGCGCACACGGAACGCGACACACAGCACGAATCATGTTACGCCCAATACAAAACTAAAATATCTAAGTAATTACCTATTAAAAAAAATGGTGCAGCTTATAATGACACAATTGGTTACATAAAAAAAGATAGACAAATGTCTTTGCACCTATAAAGTTATATCGGTCAATCGGCTAATTTTCTCAATTTCGCTCTGTAACGCCTGGCTGGTGATTGCATGTGGAAACGATGAACGATGGACCGATGGTACCCACTTTCAATCACAGTCATGCAAGCGTTCATAATTAACTTTCTTCAGTGCACTGTTACGGTATGCATTACATTAGACTTGGTATAATAAGTGGGTGATTATAACATGCTCTTGTATTTCTTCCTTGTAAAGATAATGAGTACATTATCATTAGAACTTGAATCGGGATATTTATACACATTTATAATTTCGGCACTGTTGCAAGCGAAATCGAAAAATCATAGAAATTAATAAATGGATGGGATATTATTGCACTCAAAATATATATTAAAGAAGGGCCAAATTAAAAGTACCCTTAACTGATGAGCATGCATGAAAATACTGATGACTGTTGATGAAGCGAAAGATATATGTAAGATTCGTAGAAAGTGGCGTGGAAGAATTTCATAATAACTGTGACGGTATACCCTATATTGAATTGGTTTCCAAATACACTGAAACATTTTTTAAACGAAAAAGAAAACACGCCCAGACCATTGCAAAACCTCTTAATTTTATTAATTTACCATTAAATACAGTTTTTAAAATACCACGTGTAATTTTCCGCGAAGGCCAAACCCACATAGCAGTTCCACTTTTCTTTAATTAGGTTTAAGGACGCAAGATTCCTGCTGTTCACTGAAGACTAATTTAGAATTCTCAGAAGCATCCTTAGAATACGTTTTACTTTTAATTAAATACTAATTGATAAAATTAACATAACATTACATTGGTTATTCTTTGAGAGAGTAAGTGGATTTGTATTTATAGTCAGCACTCATTTTGTAGTAAGTTACGCTATGAGATTTTTCTTGATTTTGCTAACTGACGTATATCCCCCAAGATTGTTTGCTGTAAGGCACTAGTAATAGACCTAGTAAATATAAGTATGTTATCATCTGCCCAGTTTTCAGTCTATAGTTAGATATATGTTTCTCTAATATCACACATCACCAGCCTATAAGTGGCCACTGCTGACCAAGGCCTCTTCTCACATGGAGAAGGTTGAGCATTAATCATCACGTTTCCTCAATGCGGGTTGGCGATTTCAAACTTATAATTAAAAATTATAAGCCCAGGTTTCTCCACGATGTTTTTCTTCACCGTTTGTCAGTGGTGTCTAAATAATCTTAGAAAGTACCTACATATAACTCGGAAAAAGTCACATTGGTTCTTGCCATTGGTAGGTTTCGAACCCGCACTCTCATTCATTACAATCAAGCGTATTAAACCTCCAGGTCACCATGACAGTATCAATCTGTATCAAATCACCGAAAAAAATATTAATATGTACGGTACGTATTAGTGTATTTACGGTATGTATTAAGTATGTACGGATATGTATCCGTATCCATATTCAAAGTAAATTCTACTTAATGTTACATGAAGATTAAGTTGGACATGGAGTAACACATTATTAGTCCAAAATAAACAGCATCAAGGCAAACACCATATCGATCTGTAAGTTACCAACTAAACTACTACGGCTCGTAAGTGAGGCATGTCAGGTTCAGCTCGTGCCATAGTATAAAGTATACAGATGGTCAACGCCTTTGATCTTGTAGGCAGATGCTTGAGTCTGGAATTGACTTCTCGTTTTTAAGTAAAAAATTAAATAAGTATTTTTGCATGCAATTGGTTATGACATGATGACGTTTAAATTATACTGTCTTTATCTCAAAAGAGAATTAAATAAGGAACGAATTGTTTTCTGAATTTTTGTTACTTGCGAGTAATATTCTTTTCTTTTTTCTTTGATTTCTTAAAGAAATACATCGTCTCACAAGAATCTCTCAAAAGGATTTTCTCCTGTGTCGTGGGTGCGTTTACAAACTTACAATGTCACATTTAAATGACACCCTGATCTGAAACAAAAATCTGCGGAACACACAAAGAGTTGCTCTGTGAGAGAATCGAACCATTCCACTGCAGCCAACTGTGTAGTCGATATTACTTTGAAAGTGCGTAAAAAAAGAATAAATGTTGTATGTGAAAAGTCAAAATTAAAATGTCGTGCCACATTTAGGCTTCGGTATATGTCGTTTCTATGAGTTACGATGAATTATGTTATTTCAATTTTAAAATTGACTGCCTCGTTGGTCGAGTGGTCGCAAGTGCGACTGCCGAACAAGGGGTCTCGGGTTCGATTCCCGGGTCGGGCAAAGTACTACTGGGCTTTTTTCGGATTTTCGAAAATTTCTCGGTGGTAGCACGGAGTCTGGAATTGTGTCCAGGATATGGCAATAGGCTCACCCCCTATTACATGGGACTTATAACACAAATGGTGAAAAGTGGGTGTACATAGCGGAATTACGTGTCGTAATGTGCACCTCTGCCTACCCCTTCGGGGATAAAAAAGGCGTGACGTTGTGCGTTGTGTGTCAATTTTAAAATTATATTATTAGCTTTTCTTTTGCTCAATATTTATACATACACACAAACACTACTTATTACTATTTGTAATATTAGAAAGATCCCCAGTGCTAAGGTACATATCTGCCTTTTGTTTGGATTCAAATGTATTAAGTACTAGCTGACCCAGCGAACTTCGTACCGCTTTGGCGTAGCAATGATGCTCTACTTTATTTTGTATAGCTGAGTTATGTATGAGTCCCTATTCAATTTTAATTGGAATCTATAAATATCCTCCATATAAAAATGAATCCATAATTTCCTGATCTCACTTTACCTGAAAAGGACTTTACTAATTTAAAAAAAAAACAAAATATATTTTCATAATAGTGTTTATTTCATAGGATTCAATCATTTCACTGTCCTGCAGGCGCCTTATCGGCTCTGATGCCAATTTTGTGATTATCTGATGGCATGCGGTCTAATGCATTTGTGAATGTCTAATGCATCGGTCTAATGCAACTAATTCATTGTGTTGAAGGAAAAATGTTTGAAGTTGTTCATCACAATGGATCTCTTTACTGAGTTGTGGTGCGCGCAACGCTGATCGACTTCTCTTGCTGAATTGTCCATAAAATATATTTGCAAAAATGTATAGTCTTCAACAGGCACTGGCAATAAGGAACCTGTTTGATGATATATTTGAATCCCTGAATCTGCAAGAATATAAATATGTATACAGGGTGTCCCTGAAGTCGACGTCCAACAGGCACCAGGTGATTGGCAAGGTTCTAACTGTGATCAGAAAAATATAATAAAAATTCTAAGTCCTACAGTTTTAAAATTACAGTGACTTGTATGTTATCTACGAAAAACTACATCCCTGTGCCAGTCTTTTGACTCTTGTTGCTACAAATCCTTATGTTTTCGTCTGCAGTCTTCCTTACATTATCCTGAATAGTGCTCCAGTAATATGGAATCATAAATTCTTAGCCAACTGCTTTAAATTGGAAAACATTGTTAGTTTTAGAGGAACCAATTACTCTGAATAAAATTTTCACCTTACTTTAATTGACTGTACTGAATAAATTATGTATGGCGCTGGTAGTGGCAAATTTCACCAAAGTTGGCGCATTTAATAAGGATTATAAAATGGTATAGCACTTTGCACATTTTTCTTAAATTCGACACAAAAAAAGATTTTTCAACGAAACTCCGTTTCGATGAATTTATTTGAACTTACTAAAATTTCTTCTAGTGTACTCAAATCATACGTTACAACCTCGTATGCACTAGACAACACTTTGCACGCGATTTGTTATCATCATGTTGAAAATCAGCGAGGATCTCTTATGATCTTGTCAAACAACATTGTCTGTCTACTCATGATTTCGCTTGCAGCATTCGTCGGCAATATTATCGCTAGAGGAACTGGTGTTGTGCATCTCGAGCCATCGTACTAGGGCTACGGGATTTTAGCTGAGCACTGGCTTTTTTGCACCGTGTTGATTATTTTATTTTTAAATTATTTTTTACTTTACCTGCAATTTCTTGTAACGGTGCAAATAAATCATTCTCGTCAAACTAAAGAACATTTTGATGCTTCATACCGCCTTTGATCACAAAGCATGAACACGTAACTTAATCGGAGGATTCACCCAAATTTTTTTTTTTTTTTGATGGTGATATGACGAGCAATTGTGCGTAAGGCCTCATGTACACCATACAACTACCGCGTCGATATGCTGTGTACATGAATCTGCCGCGTCCGTTCCTTTTGATTTTACTACACACTTGATAATGTGTTTGATGCACTATGAACATCATATTGCAATCATTCAATATTATTTAGTGAAACACGATACATAACAACAGTTCCTCTAGCGATAATATTGCCGACGAATGCTGCAAGCGAAATAATGAGTAGACAGACAATGTTGTTTGACAAGATCATAAGAGATCCTCGCTGATTTTCAACATGATGATAACAAATCGCGTGCAAAGTGTTGTCTAGTGCATACGAGGTTGTAACGTATGATTTGAGTACACTAGAAGAAATTTTAGTAAGTTCAAATAAATTCATCGAAACGGAGTTTCGATGGAAAATCTTTTTTTGTGTCGAATTTAAGAAAAAATGTGCCAAGTGCTATACCATTTTATAATCCTTATTAAATGCGCCAACTTTGGTGAAATTTGCCACTACTAGCGCCATACATAATTTATTCAGTACAGTCACTTAAAGTAAGGTGAAAATTTTATTCAGAGTACTTGGTTCCTCTAAAACTAACAATGTTTTCCAATCTAAAGCAGTTGGCTAAGAATTTATGATTCCATATTACTGGAACACTATTCAGCATAAAGTAAGAAAGATTGCAGACGAAAAAATAAAGATTTGTAGCAAAAACAGTCAAAAAACTGGCACAGGGTGTACTTTTTCGTGGATAACACATAAGTCACTGTAATTTAAAAACTGTAGGAGTTAGATTTTTTTTTATATTTTTCTGATAACAGTTGGAACCTTGCCGATCATCTGGTGCCTGTTGGACGTCGATTTCAGGGACACCCTGTATAAATAGGCAATTGTATAGCAAATTGTACCACCATGTGGCTCGCAAAATACTGCCACAATACTTTACATCATTTCAAATTAAAACTACTTTTAACCTCGACAGTAAACAGCCTTCCACGGGAGCTTTAGGTAGTAGGCTTTACCAAGAACATCTTGCTCATGCCACTATAAAATACAACATGTTATAAATGTTGCTGATTAAGTCTTCGGATTATAGACTATTATTATGTATTTGATTTATTGTTTACAAAATAAACACATCACTGACTCGACATATTTTGCACCAGCTACATGGTTTTAAAACTAAAAAAAAACGTTTGCCATTATACTTACTTGCTAAAAGTAGCCAAAAAATTGTCTCGTATAACTTTTGTTGCCCCAAATGATGTCATTTGAAAGCAATTATTGTACTGCTGGATATGAGTCAAAAAATGAACCAATGAATGTAGTGGCTCTGGTGGCGGTACCAATGGCGTCAATTTGACTTGGCCGCTGGCGCAACATAATCCAGAGGCTTCATTTTTTAATTTCAATCCCAATGTGGACACACAATGTTCATTAGTCCAATAGCAACAATTTGCTCTGAACTGTAATCAATTGCCACATTATAACTGAATGCAGCTTTGTGGGGATTAAACACAACATTTCTATCTTGATATCGATTCAGTTCAAGTTCATTTCGCGCTTCGCGTTGCTCATCAGTTTGATTTGCTCTTGTATTTCTTTGACTTGCCGTATTTCGAGTTCTGCGGCCTAAGCTTGTACGTCTGGTTGGTAGCATTGTTAAAAACGAAATTCCAACTGAAAATAAAAAGCTCTCATACATTTTCTGCATAACCGTGTATACCAAATTGTAGTATTGTGTAGTCACCAAAAGTTACTAAAAATCAATAATGAAGATGTGAACTTACCTTGATTAACAAACACTTATTAGCAAATAAAAATCTTCTTAGTCTTTAAAACTCGAAGAAATATTAAGATAATCTCTCAGAAATATTGAAAAATATACATTTAATTTTGCATATTTTAAAAAACGCGCAATACGAATGTCAATGTCATTCACACCAATAGACTATATTGAAAGAGCATCGTTTGTTCGAAAACGTGAATAGAAACTTTAATTTACACAAAATAAATTTCTGAACACACGCGTAACTGTTGATAATTTGTCATTATTTCTGAACGCACGCATAATTATGCGTGCTATTAATTAATATTTGAGGAATTTCTATTAATGCTTAATGCACTTTTCAACATTTTCAATAGATTAAAAAAATACAGACAATTGTTTATTCACCCTTTTCATAGTTTATGCATAAATGTCAATCATTATTTACAGAATTTGAATTTAGAAACAACAAATATTTGACATGTACAAATGAAAATTTATCGAATCTAGCTTTTGCCCGCGACTTTGTCTGCGTAGTGGTGTTAGTGGTCAAAATGCTGCCGTATGTCATCTAAAATGTGAATTACTTGAGAATATGTTACTGTTAGCATTTTTAAAGATATGTATTCCAAAGAAACCACGACCGCCGATTCATCATTTTATAATCATGATGAAAAGTAGCCAAGGTTATCTATATTATTTTCCTTTAATTTCCTATATTTTGCCTATCAATAAAAAAATACATTGTTTCGTTGTTATATTCCAAAAAAAAAATCATTCGTGCAAGCGTAACCTCAACACAAACAGGATTACTTTCGCATTCATAACATTAGTATGGTAGTAGGGATATTGGCGATTTAAATAAGTATATGTGTATTTAAATAAGAATCGAACGCGAGTGAAGGCACAGGCAACGTATTAACGAAAATGACGAATTTTCAAGCAAACATTAATCTCCTCTATCAAACATACTACGCCTTCTACCCTTTTTATTAAAAAGTAGCCTATGTTCTTTCGCTCCTCATTAAGTGTCTAAATACAAAATTTCACTGTTACAGCTTTAAAAATGACGAATTTCCATATGACCATTTATCCCTTATTTTTACCCATTCTCCGCTATTTTTTTGCAATAAAAAGTATCAAGGTCTATTCTATCTCAGTACTAAATTCCATCAAAATCGGTTCACTGGTTTAGGCTTGAAAGCGTAATTACAGACAGACAGAGTTACTTTCGCATTTATAATATTAGTAGGGATTCTGTGCTCCAAGTCACCAACGCACACTTATTCAATAGCATTTGTTTTTTAGTATCCAATAGCATTTATCCAACAATGAACTTTATCCAATAGCAATAAAGCTCAAATTGACTCTACGTATTAGTTAGAAAACGTTTGTATGGGATAAAGGAAAGGGCAGTTTTTAGGGTTTTTCCGTCAATTATTTGATATTTTCTCACCTTTTAAACCTTCCCTGGACTTCTACAAATAATTCAAGACAAAAATTTGCCAAATCGGTCCAGCCGTTCTCGAGTTTTAGCGAGACAAAGGAATAGCAATTGATTTTTATATATATAGATTAAATCTATAAAATTATATTACTTAGGATCTGAAATGAAGTTTTTATTCAACTCGACTTTGTTTACACTGAACTACCAAACATAAACAAATACATTGCATATCTGCATCAATCTTACTCTATGGAAGTACAAAGACGTTATAAACTTTGTGTTACAGAGCACTATAGTTTGTTTGTGGTGTCTCCACATAACTTGTTGACTGGTCACCCTAGTGGGTGTACAGCGTAGCGTACTAACTAACACATACAAAGTGTTATTGAGAGTTTCTTAGGACAAATTGTTGGTCCATCCGTTTTCAAGAAACCTATTTAGATTTTCTTAGTGGTGCTTTGTTTTGGTAAGTAAAAAAGACAAGACAAAATTACTAATTTTGAATTAGAGTAAGGAATGTTGCGTGATTTCAACATGGATATGATGTGTTATTTATAACACAACAATTGTCATCTACCCTAATACTTAGAATAGTGTAGATGACAATTTTTTATGTAAATGTCCGACTTGTAGATTATTTTCAAATACATATTACAATATTTCGAAGATTTGAAATGTCACGTGATGTCGAAAAAATGACTTATTCTTTAACAAGGTCTTACTAAGTATTGTGTGTTATCTTATAATCAAAATAAAAAAATACGTATGTAACATTTTTTCATTACCTAACTGACGGTCTAATTTTTCATACACCATCATCATCCCTATTGTTTAAGTCATGCTACCGGTCATTAGATCGCAGAAGCCATAAAATATAGTGGAAAAAATAAGGCAGTGTAGTAAGTAGTCAAAAGAGCCTTTTCAGGTCACATAATAAAGAACTATAAATTATCAACTTAACTTTCACTTTAGTACACACTACTTTAGGCTAAAGGACGAAGAGTCATGACATTTTGGGAACGAGGTCACAGGGAACAGCTAATACAATTTTAATGAACATAATATGTATAACGAGCGATGTTGTTGCTTACAGCTTAATACATACTTTCCATCACCGTCTAGGCTGCTTCCTAATGTGTTGAGTGGTGTCCCGCCTACGGACACGCCCCGGGTAGAGGCAATCAGTGGAGATTGTTATAGAGATGTTAATACCGTGTTCTTAGAAAAAAATATTTATTACGTAATGAATGATACTATGTGGAGAAAAGATTAGGTCTCCACCTAATCTTTATCTCAAAATAAAAAAATACATTTCTAATATTTTCTCATTACCTAACTCACGGACTAAATAGATTTTTAATTTTCTTACCCAGTCATCATCCCTATTGATGATACTTGTTATCAAGTAAGATTAGGTCTCCACCTAATCTTTTCCATTCCTAAAACAACGGCAATGCATATTATGTAACCTTTGGTTTTGCGGGTGTTTAGGAGTAATGCACACCTCAATTACCATCAAACGCATTTGTTTGTTTGCTGACATCCATGAAATTATTAAAAGATATTATTCTCAAACATACCTTATACCAATATTGACCTATGGCATCATGGTACATGTTGGATTGAAGATAGCAATCTAAAAAGTTGAAGTTATTCATAAAGCGCTGTTGTACAATTTCTGTCAAATGTCCACATGCCACATATTCTATAAAAATTTATGGTTTTAATCATTATTATACTATTGATATATTAACTCACATAAAATGCTAGACAGACAATATTGTTACGTTTACGTATTATCGGTGTTATAAAAGAAAACTTGTTAAAGATAATTACATGTTACGTATGAAAAAACGCTAGACGCGTTGAATAGAAACTCAATTCTTTTTTGAAAATATTTTATGAATAGGCAAGCTTCAGAAAATTATGTTTTAGTACAAGGTGGCGTGAATAGATGATGTTTTTCGTACGTGAATAAGTAAGTGGTGTTTTGTTTCTTTTTTTACTGCGTACTACGTGCTATTATCACGAATATTAGATTAAACTCCTTTTTAATTTTATTGAGAAACATAAATGATGGAATACAATATCCTAAAATTAATACATTTTTAATGATAAGTATAAGTACATATTTTATGAGACACATCGAAGTATTTATGATACTCTTGAATTGTTTGTTCAGTAGGATGTGGTGGTAGTTGTGGTGCGATTTCTTTTATAAGTCTGGCTAGTTGTACTAATTATGTATATACATAACTGTGTATACATAAAATATACATAACTGAAACCTCATGCTATTCTCTTTTGAAGGATAAAATTCGTTGTAATAGATACAAAATAAAAATAAATAGCAGCTTTATATAAATCCAAAAACTGTCATAAACTCCATCTGCAAGCCATCATCACAGTAGTCTGTGGTTCAATTATTTAATATAGATGTATCCTAAATCCTAATACCGGTCGGTAATAGGACAAACGTCAACTGGGCGTTACTGGACGGAATTACATCCGACAACGTCGAAGACATTTTTAAAGCAATTTTTTTAAGAAATAAAACTGTCTGTCTGACCGACTGTTCTTTCTGTCAAATAAAATAGTTCGGTACCGTATATTTTTATATTTTTAAGGGTTAAATAAATAAATGATATTTTTTTGCAAATAGGTTATAAATTACACGCCAATGTCTTAAATAACTAGATGAGGCCATAAGTTTTTAGTTTTATAAAATATTTTTTTTAAACAATTACTTATGTTTTTAGGATACTTTTTAATTTGAATTGATGACATCATTATCATTAATAGGGATGATGATAGGGTATGAAAATTAAAAATCTATTTAGTCCGTCACTTAGGTAATGAAAAAATATTAGACATATAAGATAGCAATTACCTGTGGGGGCAAATACGTTATTTCTAGGTATAAAATGTATCTAGAAATGACTATATACGATATTTCAAATAGATAAGTAACTTCAAAAGTATTGTTTTGTTTCCATAACAAAATAAAAAATACGTGTTTAATGTTTTAAAATAATCTACAAGACGGACATTAAAATAAAAATTAGTCTTCTTCTACCCTATTAAATTTGAATTCAACCATAATAGAGAATTACGACACATAATTCACAAAACGAATTACTTGAAATCCGACACCTATCCAAAGCAATTTAAACTTAATTCCACAATGGTCAAATAACATTCAAATACGAACATTTGACTGTGATCCTATTTCTATATTAATATATTTCAAAACCACAGCAAAGGCTGTAAAGCCATTATTCACGGAGACCATACAACAATTTCATGCGCTGAAAACCACTGAAAACAACAATTACACTTGCAAAAGCTATACCAACACAGTTGCATTTAAATAACCATTTAATTGAGATCTCTTTATTTTGCGCATATCCCCCTTATGCGTGTATGATAACGGGTTGTGGGAGAGGAGGGGGAGATCAATTTAAATTGGTCCAGGTGCTTCAATTCAGTGTAGTGGGTAGCCAATTAAACAAACTGTGCGAAGTTGTAATGAGATCTGAGGAGAATTGAACAGTCAAAATGTAGCACCGTTGGCGTCTGAATAATAAAGTACGTAGTTAGATTATTTGCTAGTGAATTAAAGTTTTTAGCAAACTGCTCTTGGTCGGTTGATAGGTGGTTAGTTTTGTGGGACAGTTTAATGGTTTCTAGTGCTTTAGCAGTTACCTAATTTTCCTTGCATGTGACGTTATAATTAACTACCGCATTTATGACTTTATACAAGGAAATTAGTTTTAATAAACGCCTTTTTTACCGAATTCGTTCTTGTAGTTAACAAACTCAGTTTGACAGAGCTTGTGCTTAACATAAAGGCTGGCAACCGACCAGCACTGCCTCGCCTTCAGCGGTTAGTATTCTTTATATGAACTTCTATGGATACGCGTTCTTTACATCAACAGACGATTACCTCTCTCACCGCGTTGACCGCGGGTGGACAACGGGTGGCCCACTAGTTGACAACTCGCTACTCCCACGTTTGCCACGCACTGACCGCGTGTGGACCACTGAATACAATGACTTCCAGATAGGCTAATTTGTAGCGATCTGCGTCCAATACAGGTGCAATATTCATAATGTTTCGTAACAACTTCTTAGAAGCTAATTGTAATATCCACTCAGAAAGTTAGAGTACATGTTTTAGCGAGGAACTCACAGGAACTCACTTTATAGCGATTAGTGGGGAGTAGTCACTAAATTAGTAAAATAGTTTTAGAAACATGTTATTTTAATGTGTTAAGTTTTATTCTGTTTGGTGATAAGTTGGGAGGTTGAACGTGACAGCGAAGTTGGGATCTTAAGTTCAAGATTAAAAGTGTTAAACTGTTTTTAAGATTTTCCTTGATTATTTTCAGTATTAGCATGCAGTTTGACTGAAATAAAAGTAACCACATTTGAAAGACACGTCGTAGTTTTTTGCTCGGTAATTTGACTCACTTAGGATATAAAATATTGGCTTTGTATACAGTAATCTAAGACAAGATAGCTTCTGAAACGAGCTAGTTAAAGCAGTACTAAATTATTAGAAATTGACTGTGGGCAAAAAAAAAAAACAGTCCGCACATTAAAAACAGCAACTCAATAACTTTATTTTCTGGTTGGAAAATGAACAAAATTGTCAATGAGTCAGTCGAGAAAACTCATCTCAATAGACCTTTAGGAGATAAGACTTAGTTTATCCATTGAATTCGTTGGGAGTTCAAAACTGACCTCGTTTCGTTCAAACTCATTAGGTACAGGTAACAGCATTAGATGGTTAAAAGGTTGAAACAAAGAGAATTGAACCCTAAAACATGTGTTTTTCATTCATTTGCCAAATGTTTCCTTTCACATTGTGACAAGCTTTTTATTTTAGGAACGTGTGTATTAAGCGACCTTATTGTCGGACATTAATACTTCGATTAATCAAAGGGTAAAAAGATAAAGATTTTGAATTGATAATAATAATTTAGTAAGGTTGAATATTTTTAAGGGTATCAAAACAATACCTGTGGTGTTACTGCTACGGTTATAAGGTAATGTGGCTCGTATGATAATTTTGTCATATGTAAGACTTACATGGGGATGGTTGACTTCTTTCCACTGTTGAAATAAATCATCCCTGCCCTTTTTCTGGTACATTTTACGATCCTTTTATCAGGTATCTCTTATGGAAATTAGGATCGTATTCATATGGTAACTGTTTAGTACGGAATAAAAAATCTAAAATTAAAAGAGTCTGTTTTACCACTATAGTCCTTAACAATTGTTTTTGGAATAAAATCGTTACTAAGGAATCTTTGTTAAGTGTGGGAGAGTCATGCTTTGACACGAATTGTCCGGCTCGACCGGAGTAATACCATGGCCTCACAGAAAACTGTCGTGAAACAACGCTTGCTTTGTGATTTATTGTGTGAGTGAGATTACCGAAGGGCCAATTACTCTCCTTCCCAATCTTCCCTACTCCGATTCCCCGACAACCCGTAAATTCCCAACCCCTTAAAGGCCAGCAACGCATTTGTGACGCCTCTGGTGTTTCGGGTGTCTATGGGCGACAGCAATTGCTTACCATCAGGTAATCCGTATGTTCATTTATCGGCTACACTATTATATTAACTTTAACTAAATGAAAAAAAAAAAGCATTAAAGATAAAAACGAATAAAATAAATTTTCATAACATCGCGGACTCTTCAAATAAATGAACTATAGCGCGGATAATCCTTCCAAATGATCCTTTACGAAACAGTCTGCTGCAATCCGATGTGCATTGCAAGTACTAGGGACACAGATGATAGAGAAGTCAGAGGTTTAAGCTAAGAGTGGATTACATTTAAATTCTCTTTATAATTGTCAATGTAGGCTAAAATATCGTAATAAATTTTACACTCTGAGGCTCTAAACTGAATATATCTCCACATCACACTTATAATGACATCTTTGTTTTTTTTTTTTTTGAGGGGGAAATATCATCCAATGACTTCTCCTGCCTTGGACGAGGCGAGATCTTGAAATATTATATATTTCTTGTATCGTATCTAAATAAAACATCATCAACATTGTCGAACAACTTTTCCGCTTGGCCAATGACAAGGGCCAATATAGGAAGTTGACGGACAACTTTCAAGAATGAAGTGGCACCATAAGGAAGAAATAAAATACATGTAACGTAGTTCTGATCGTTGAATGATCCAAAAGATACTAATACGAATCACTGTTGAGTTTTAACCAAACATGGTTGAATGTTCTTCGGTTTAAACCCAAGAGTGATCCGCAAAAAAATATAAGGAAAAGGCAAAGGAAAGGTAGAGTAATGATTAGCCCTCCATAGTTGAACTACTCTGTAACATTTCAGTATTCTGTACAGTTGTAGTGTACGGCTTTCGAAGCAAGTTTGCTTTGCTTTAATGAAATAGGTACTATTTATCGTTCTGCTCAGTTAGCATAATATTAAAGATGGCGATGGCTTACCCCGAGTATTTGAGGCAGTCCAGTTTAATTTTGAATAAATAAAATGGTTTAAGTATCACATTCATCACACACACTGATGTTTGGATGTTTGTCCGTCAATTACGCTGAAAGTACTGAACGGATTTTGGAGTATGAGTTTACTTGGGGGATACAATATATTTTATCCCACGGGAACACGAGTGAAGTCGCTGGCAGAAGCTAGTATTCAAATAGTTTAACACATGTTAAGGACTGATACGGTTTTGTAATAATATAGGCGACAAATTAAGAAAGAGCGACGATTGTGTTTTTCTCATTGATAATAGTTAAAATATTGCTGGTTCATTTTTGTGTTCTTTAAACGTAACAATAATTCAAGAAAATTATAGAACAGTAAAATAGAAAACGCAAAAATCTTCATTGTTAGAATTTGAATAGTTAAACACAATATCATACTCACACTGGCTTATCAAAATTTACATCTCAATACTCTAAGCATAAAATATTTCTTTCAATAAGATGTTCCGCATTTCTTGTATCAAAGGACCAACATTTCAACCCTCGCCGAGTGTCATACAAACACGAAATATACATAATAAGTTGTCTGATTTTGACCCAATACAACCAAAAGGGAATTCAACCCAACGGCTGCTATATTATACGAAGGATATTTGTCCAGGCCGTCCCGTTTGACAAATAAACGTAAAATTGCTTATCGTGACCCAACAGGTCTTCTGCGGGACTAATTAAACCCCAAAACACTGCCTCTGTAGCCATAGCAAGAGTAGTTGGCTATTTCAAATATTGTGAAGCTTAAAACTTGTAAAGCTGGTGCCAGACGTGTGCGCACTTGTTCGTTCACATAAGTGTTCACATTGTGTGACACAGACAACATAGCATAAAATGTTGGCGCCACACACTATTAACACTTATGTGCATAAAGAAGTACACAACTGTCTAGCGCTTTTCTTTTTTTTTAAGGAGGAAAATCATCCAATGCTTTCTCTCGTCTGAGGCGAGGTGAGAGGGAGTATCAGACTCATACTGACTAAAAACCACCCCGTTCCTACTCCTGCTTTTCGAGCCAGAGCTCCGGTAAACCCGCTAGGTAGTCCGCAGCTCTGAATCAGGCATCAACCCTACTGGGCCCCATCTGTGGCGGTCTGATGGCTCTTTGAGGCGCACTGTCTAGCGCTGGCTTAATACATACTTAGCCCGTTGCTAGGTACAATTTGTAATTTAATAATTATTCTAGAATTAAAAGAAGGTTTTATCGGGGCAAAGGGACGTAGGTTTAAGTAGATGAAATTAATTAATACTTTTGGAGACACTTGGAGTATTTATTTAACAGGTAAAAGGACGAGTTCTGGCTGATATTACAAGTCACTTTTTGCTTTCAAAATTAATCGTAGTGGCTTCAAGACGCGTACTAATGAATTACGTAGAAATTGCATACATTAAAAAAATCTTTACCCGTAATCCATAGCATGTTTTTTTGTCTCACGTTACACCGAAAATTTTGAGGGACATAAAAAAATAATCATCTACATAGTCTGAGAAGTGCTGACTTAAGAACGAGAAATGATTAAATTTTCATTAACCAAAATGTAAGAGAAAGATTTTGTGAATAATTGAAGGGGGTGACGCGCAGGTGCCTTTTCAAGGGAGAACAACGACGTATCACTTTGCTTATTACGCTCTCAAGTTTTTGAAAGAGCTGTATTAAAGCCTTCTTTTTAAAGCGATGAATTTTCAACCTTTTTCTTTATTTAAAATCCTTTGAAAGTTGATTTGACAGATTTTTTGGCACCAATTACGTTTTGATGTCACTTTCATTCTTGATTTTTAACTTAAATTCTTGGGACGTTTTAAGCATTGATATTTTGGGATTGAGTATTTTAAGGTTGTCAATTTACTAGACCTTCATTACCATTGGGCCTTCAATGAGAAGTTTTGTAACAGTAAAGGTTATTTAAAGACGTTATAAACTAAATTTAGTTCATCAACAATAACTAAACTACATTGTATTGAACAAAAACCAAATAAATTGCAAGGATTTGTACACGAAAGTTAAAATATATCGAAAAGCAATATAATGTTTCGTCGTACAAGTGAAAATGTCGTCTAAACCCCCAAAACAAGACAATATTCGGGCAAAATCGCTCCACAAATTCGGTCCCAAAAACCTTGTTTGTTCATATCATTGAAAAGCCTATCGAATCAGATATGGCCAGTCAGTTTGCTTCGCAAATACAAGACCGGGGTTTTGAGGGAAAAAATTGTATAATTCGGTCTTTGAGACCCGAGTCACGTAGGGAACGTTAATTCTCTCGGTATCGCCGCACTGATAAGAGGAAAATTGTTCTTTATTTTTTAGTAACAAAGGGTTGTAAATCCTATTGCCTGAATTTAGGAGTGAGTGGAGATTTTTGATATATGGCTGTTGGTATCTTGTTTTTGAGTGAAGGAAGTTTTATGGCTTTGATGGATATATCGGTATTGTCGTAAAGCAAATATAACTCAATTTAATAAATTCATTAATGTATTTGATTATTTTAAATCTAGCCAGGTTGTACGACACAACGTTGTCATTTAGACTTATTGATTTAGAATTAATTAGAGTCTATTCCTGGCAGACACAAAGTGTAAATTAGCAACAGTCTAGACAGATTACATTACTTTGTTACGCTAATGATAAAACAACATTTGTTTTGTAGTGAAATATATTATTATGCCATTTAGTAAACATAGCCAACCTTCACGCATGTTTATATCCTTAATGTTGTATAACGCGGCCTCACAGAAAACCGACGTGAAACAACACTTGCATTATGCTACGTTATGTGAGTGGGGTTACAGGAGGCCCAATTTCCCAATCCCCGGCAACGCACTTTTAATAGCCTTTGGTGTTTTGGGCGTCAATGGCCGGCGGCGATTGATTACCATCAGGTGATCCGTCTGCTCGTTTTCCGGCTAATACCATAAAAAAGGTGTAGATACAGTAGATAGGTCATAAGCGCCCAGAAAATGGCACATTAAAATGTGGACGATTGGCAACGTTTATGTAGTATGCGTCTGCGTGATGGAAAATAGAGAGGGCGTGGTTTCTAACGTCCCACGCTTCCCGTAAAGTGTCACGTACTAAGTTTAAGGGAAACCAAGTTGTGACATCTCCTCTTTATATTTTCTTCATCATCCTGATAGTTGGAATATTGTCATACTCAGACAGATTTCCAGACATCGTAGTTATATTTGTTTTCCCTTAAAAACAATTCTAAAACACGGCAGTCGTTTGCCGCGCTTAAGAAATTCCTTTTACCTTTTACATGTCTAAAAGATCATAGATTAAAAAGAAGATTTAATTAACTGAATCCATCTAGATTCTTATCATTTTCATACCAATTTGCGAAAGTAAAATGTTCTTTCAAAGTGAAATTTGACCTGAGAAATATTCTTAATGGAAATTTCTGAACTTACCTGAGCTCGCACGGTTTGTGAGAACTTATGTTTTGATAAAATACATAATATTTGTTTGTATGTTGTATAATATATTAGAATTTTAGTCTCAGTAGAGTGGTGAATGGATAGCGTAGGAAATAGATAATTTAATTATCTCAGAAAAAAATTTAGTAGTCGCTTAGACTCTGAAATCGTACCCAATGCATCAGAATAGGTTACCTGTATTACATGTAACATTATCAACCTTTACCTAAAGTTCAATTTTATACAAGTTATTGTAAAAATGACAAACGTTTTCAAGACTAAATTTTTCACTCAAGTTTTTATTTAAAACAACACAACACTAAAGGGCGGTCGGTGGGAATAAAAGTTAGAAAACCCATTTAGTAACGTGGTAAGTTGAAAATTTCGCGATGATGGTTAAGTAACTCTGAATAAAAGTTCTTTGAAATCTTTAATCTAGGTAATCTTATGAAGTTGCCCAGTTGTTTATTTTAAGACTATTAAAACTTCGACTGAGCACTTTTATAAAGATACTTTTTATGTTTATAGTGAACGTAATATTTAAAAAGCCTTTGTGTTGTTCTATACGAGATGGTAGTCATCATGATGAGTTTGAGAGTTTGTTTTTTTATATTATGTTGATATACTGAAAGATGCTTGGAGTTTAAACTAATAATATTTTGTTCGTACGATGTCTAGAGTTATATGATAGTAGATTTCTAAAAAGATATAATTATGTACAATAATAGTGATATTGGCATTTTGTTGTGTACCATTTGCTTTAAGAATGTGCACAATTACGAAATAAACTAAGTAATGTGTATTTTTTCAGGTAGCACTCTGAATATAATCAAAACACATAACGTAAACAAATACATACATTGACATCTTATTCAATTACAAAATTCTCAGTAGCACTCGTAAGCTGGATTTGTGTCACATATAATACCTCTTCATCTTGTTTGTATTACATTTGAAGACGAAAAGTGAGTACAAACATATCAGACTATACAAAACCATTTTATCATGGTCTTGCTTTGTATAATCATTCTGCAAATACAAAGGTCAGTCTATACTAGTTTTCATAGCTTGACGTGGCCATGTACATAATTTTCCACTACCTACAATACAGTGTATGTTGCTACTTAATTAAATCAATTATTTATTAAGCTTTTAATTCTCCAAATTATCGCAATGGTAAGTAGTAAATAAACCGTTCATAACTCGGCAAAATCCGTCGATTCTCTTTGGAAAACAATCATTGATGCCCATTTACGTGAAATGATTAATATAATTAAAATAATTATTCTCTGTAATCCGACATTATTTGGCATGATAAAGAGTAATGCATGCATAATTATGACAAAAGATTTTCTGACAAAACGTTTTATACAAAAGAAAAACAATGGTACGAGTATGTTATTATTTAATTATAGTTTTAGGGTTTCACGTTTTAATAATATATTTCAGTGCAAAGCTGGATTTAACTCATTGCATCATAACTCCATTGCATTTAAAAATAAATTAAGAGTGAAGCATTATTATTTTACTTATTCCAAAGCATTAGGATATTAACATTTTCAAATGAAGTGGTTATAAAGAATTTAACTAGTTAATTAAAACATTTAAAGATAGATATAATAGTTAGTAGACTCAATATTATTGATAACGTAAGTGTAGGAGATACATGCTTTGGCACGAATCAACCGAAGTGATACCACGGCCTCACAGAAAACTGACGTGAAACAACGCTTGCGTTGTGTAACCCTCAAAAGGCTAGCAACGCAACTTTCAACTTTCGGGTATCTATAGGTGACGGCGATTGCTTACCATCAGGTAATCCGTCTGCTCGTTTATCGGCTTATACCATACAAAAAACTTTAGAAAAAGAAATCATGTATGAACAAAACTAAACGTTTTAGTTAATACTCGTTTTGGGCAGTCATCTAAAACTCCCATTTGTAACCGAACTGTTACAAGTACAGCTTAACCCAACACATTGATCAACCCGCACAGTTTTAGCTACAAACCCTGCCGTCGAATGAAAAATCGAAATAAACATTTATGGAGTAGAATGTTTCTGAATAAATAAAACATGTATTGCAACAGTCGGTGAATCCCGCTGCCATGTAGCGTGAAGATTTATTGCAACGCGTATACAAAGACCAACAAATTGTCGATTCCAAACCACTTTTGCAATGATTTTTAAATGAACTTGTGTATTGGCATATTACATTAGTTGCATATTTGTTTTTTGGCGATAGTTCCAACTATGAGATGCGTTATTAAGAATTACAAAATTGATACTATGTTATCTAGTAAAATTTCAGACTCTATACTGTACCTGAGACTACTCTATACTCTCCATATTACTGAATATTAACACGAATTTAAAAATACTAATAACTTCCTTAATGACTTTTGTAGCACACACACACACACACACACACATCAAAAGCCTATAAGTGGCCACTGCTGAACAAATGCCTCTTCTCACACAGAGAAGATTTGAGCATTAATCGCCACGCTTGCTCAATGCGGGCTGGCAATTACTAACTTGTAATTAGAAATCGTAAGCCCAGGTTTCCTTGCGATGTTTTCCTTCACCGTTTGTCAGTGGTATCTAAATAATCTTAGAAAGTACATATAACTCGGAAAAAGACACATTGGTACTTGCAATTGGTAGGTTTCGAACCCATGCATGAGAGAGTAAGCCTCAAACCTCCGGGTCACCACAACATACGATTTGAAGCACAAGAGTAGACAAATGTAGCAATTTACACCAATTATTACAAGTTTCTGTTACACGAGGCCGACTCTCTGTCTATTTCCATGTACATAATGTATGTATTATCTAATTCTAAAGATACATACGTAAATAATCCTAAATCTCTCAATTTAGAAGCTAACAGTATGTAATTTGCTTGGTACAGTCAAATTACGTAATACAACACAGCTTTTCTCGAGTTCTAGGGAACCACACAGGATTTAATTATAAGGTAAAATATTAGGAACGAAATACCTACTTGAAGTTCTACATTAATTTCATTTGTACCACGAATGTCGACAGTCCTCGTGTAACAGTCGCTGTTTCAGCTAATTGTCTCAGTTTTAATATTGGTTTGGAAAGATTCTGATGAAGTCATTAGAACAGCTATTTGTCTTTTGTTTAATTTAAAGTTAGATTCTTTGGCTAGTAGACTTGAGATTATATAGTTAATTTGGTGTTCTAAAGTGTCATTTTTTTTGAGACTGTTTACAATGTGCTGTGCTTATGTTTTTGTTGACTGGAATTTTGGCAATCCCGATTGCATATTTGTACTTTAACTTTATAATAGTAAACGTGACCATTTTTTTCAAAGTCGAAGTCAAAGCATTTATTTCAATTAATCCTAAATTAGACACTTTTGAGACGTCAAAAGTTACAATAAACACCTAAATAGTACAGATATATAGAATTATTTTTGTGATCAGTTTTAATGCCAGTAATCGACGTTTCTCTTCCAAAATTTCACGTAGTGTTTCAAGAATTTGAGTTTAAGTTACTTACAACAAGTTCATACCTCATAAAAGTTTTAACGGAGCTACTCTTTTGCATAAACCTAAAAAATTGCTTTACTCTGTTATTCCAAAGTAGTTTCTGATTAAATGCCCGGCATTAACTTCACAGGAACTTTATTACATTTTAATTCCACTTTGGATCAATTTTCTGAGAACTGTAAAAGAGCACTTTCTCTTTTACTTTATTATTTGTAGCGACAAAAGCAAAGTAATTGCCATGAAGCAAATACAAAGAGGAGATGTCATAACTGGGTTTCCTTTTAATATAATGCGTGACACTCTTTCTGAAGCGCGAGACGTTACAAACCACGCCCCTCTCTAATTTTCATCTAGCGGTCCCATACTAGAAAAACGTTGCCAATAGGCTACTTTCCTACTAGTCAAATTCAATACTTTTTTCGAAACGTCAAAAACGATATTTTCTATGAACTTTGTATGAAATAGTGCGTTATGACGTCATAAGTTTTTGACGTCAAATAGCAGACTTATTTCTAAAAATTTAGCTAGAAAAAATGATTATTTTTTAATATTTTATTGTATTGAAAAGTTGTAATAATTTATTTTTGACCGAAGATAGTACCCAATTGTCCACACTTTAATATGCCACTTTCTGAGCGCTTGTAAACTATGTGCACCTTTTTACTTATACTATCGTGGGCAGGGATGATTCTTTTTCGTCACAGTGCGCAATCATTTGTACTTGCTTCATGGTAATTACACATTAAGACGTTTATAAGATATTCAGTTTCTCATAAATAAAAATTCAAATTCAATTGTAGAACGTACGTCGTCTCCATTATGAGACCAAGTCCCGATTTGCGAATAATAATAAAATCTAAACGAATCGTTTTTCGTCAAATCCTCCATTCAATCTCAAATTATTCGCAATAGAAATTTGAATTGAAGCATTCAGTACATTTAGATGTCGTAATCACATGGCCCTAAGATTCAATTTACCCAATTTCTTGCAAGACACGATTGGGCGAATTTCATGATCATTTTATAAGAGACACAATGAGATTCTTTTTGGGACCTAGATTATAATAATGTTAAGGAAATATACGGAGATATTAAATTGGGAGTGTGTGATATAGATATCAATGTAAGTATCTGTTTCTTTGTATTTGATAGCATTTTAAGTAGGGCTGATGCTTAATCCGGAGCTGCGGACTACCTAGCGGGTTTACCGGGGCTCCGGCTCGACAAGCAGGAGTAGGAACGGGGTGGTTTTTAGTCAGTAAGAGTCGACACTCCCTCTCGCCTCGCCCTGGCGAGAGAAGTCATTGGATGATTTTCCCCCTGAAAAAAAAAAGGGGTCTGATATAAGTGCGTCGACCGTAGTCTTTGTAGGCGGAACTACTCTTATTTATGGAACTATTGACAGTCTAAGAGGTTATTTAAAAAGTGAAAAACGAAGTGAATGCTGTGTTTGAAATATTGCTTGTAATATTATTGGAAACGGAAAATAGAGTTACAAAAGTCAAAATAAACTATGGAAAAGTACTCCTACATTGCATTAGTAACTGATATAAGTATTAATAAGATTCAAAACCGAAATTAAACTCTTAAAAATATCTAATCTCCTTATGGTGTTCGACAAATCCTATCAATAAACATGAAATTCTATCGATTAACGGTTTTAACCATCAATTTCCCAGAATTTCCTAATGGAGCAGAGCGTTGCTCTAAAGTACCGCATTCGTGGATGATGAATTGCTATTTCTATTGCAAACGAAGTGAAAATAACAGATTATTGATTTGTTGAGTAATTCGGGCTCACGAATGGTAATTATTTGCACGTGCCTGAGGTTTTAAGGTAAATCGTTTAATATTATTTACCTTGAAAGGTTTATTTATATTAAGTGATAACATGGATGGTTTGAACGTATTAAACGATTATAATCGATTATACGTGATATATGTATTTATCATATTTGTTACTCTATTAAAACGACTGAGAGGATTGGGATGAGAAATTTGGAATAAGGGTAGATTATGGTCTGAAATAACACATAACTAACGTGTGTGTTTGTGTGCACATAACTTATGTGTTATTATTTTTATCCCATGGGAACTCATGTAACAGAGGTCAGCTACTCAGAATTTTCGATACACTGGGCTTTTTTCGGTTTTGGCCGACCAGGTAATTGAACCCGAGACTCTTCGCCCGGCAGTCACACTTGCGACAACTCGACCTTCGTGGCAGTCGAAATGTGCACCTCTGCCTACCCCTTCGTCGATAAAAAGGCGTGACGATATATAAAACTACATCAAAATTAACTTGCATCACTTTTTACACCTGACTTTTCTTTACGGACAACAGTTACAAGTTATTTATACAAATTGGAAATCCAATATGTAGGTACGTGCCGAAAACCAATCACTCTCTATATGCCAACGTTGTTTTTTTATTGAAAACAACAAGCTACGTGCAAACACATTTCAATTTAAAACAGTATTTTATTTTTGTTTCGGCCATATAGGCAGTGTTAACTTTTTAGTCCTTGACTAACTGATAAAGAGGTTTTGTCGAGTTCAATATTTATATGGCGAAAAGTATATTTTACTCTTTGTTGTTTTTTATCAGATATAGAGCAAACGAGTAGACAGATCCGTGATGGTAATATGGTATGTGATGATCTACATTGCGCATGGATACTCGCTATACTGAGAGTCATAATCTCGCCTCGTCCAAAGCGAGATTAGTAATCATGAACGTGAGTTTCCCACGTTAAAAAAAATACCTAAAGAATTATAGGTGTGTTGCCGGCCTAAATATTGCAGCTAAACTGAACTGATCTCTTCTGAATATGTATAGGCATAAAAATATACTTCAAATAATTAATTAACACACTTTTAAAGTTTTAAATCTAAAAAGGCAATAACACTACTCGGGCTTTAAAACATTTACTTACGATTCCATTATTTGACAATACTATGTCCAGCATTTGTCATTCTCATTAACTATTTAATACTGTAATCATATTTTATGTTCCTCGTGTTGAACAAAATGGCAGCGAATCATAACGTTGGGTAAGGGGAAACCATGCATAAAAATAGGTACTTATTAAAACCCCAGCTCACACATAAAAATCTAATTGTCAATCAAAATAAAGTCGGAGTTTTTAAATTGACACTTTTATTGACTCAATACTTTGGTAGAGTGTGAATAATTTGATTTAACTTGTGCCCTTCTGATACTCAATTTAATTTTAATCTTTTTAACCAAGTTAAAAAAAATTGGTTCTCAGTTTGACCTGACCTGCGCGATCATCTCCTGTTTGCCTGAACCGATTCTGATGCGGTTTACAGTATAGTTTTTTTTTCAAACTTAGGAGAAAGTTTTAGTGATATTACTTGAATTAAAAATAATGGAGGCGTTAAAAAAATAGATTTTTTCAAAAAGTTTTATTCCATAAATCTGTTATTTTTTAAGATAATTTTTTTTCAAATGTCAGGGTTTTTACTAAACATATCAAATACATGTATACTTCTCATAGAAAGTGCTTAAATGCCAATCGCTGTTTGGGCGACAAAGCTTGAACAGACCACCTCCAATATCAACCAACAACATCATCAAAGTCACAGATAGCCAATAGTTGTAAAGTTGTATGATAATTCTTCCTATGCATGTGGTGATTATGGACTGTGACTAGAGATTCCTTTTTTACTGGGTCAGTGGATGCTTTCCGTCTGATGGAGTTAATTTAATCGTATCTAGTAATCCCACTTTTCATTGTTGTTATACTCTTCTATGATTGTCTTTAGTCGTCTATTTGAAAATAAGGCAAAATTTTAGACGAAAGTTTTAAAGTAAAGTCTTATTTAATTAAAATTCTCCACAGGACACCGATGAAATAAAAAATAACACGCCACTGTATTATTATTATCTTTCTTCAAAAAAGCTTTAATATTAAACTAGTCATAATAATAAAGTTGTAATAGAAAGTGTGATCAAGTGTAAAAATTATTAAGTTAAGTAATTTTACAGAATTTTATGAAAATATTTTTGAAAATTTAATTTTAAACTTAATTTAAGATAATGTTTAGAATAGAGTAGGTTTGCTTGTAAAATTGCAACACAAACACTAGAATAGTATAATTGTATTTTGGGCAAACAAACACGAAAATAGTATTATACATTTTATTTTGGTTCTGTTATTGAAATCTTAATTTTATTGGCCACTCCATTGCTTTATCATATTTTAATATCAGAGCATTGATTTTGAGTCCGTAGAACCATATTTAACCAGGTGATTGAATACAAACATTTTCAGTCCAGAAATGACAAAGATGTAATTTTTTTTTTTTTACAAATCATCACATAGTCACGTATTATAAACCAGTTTTGCGTAAATAAAAGTCAACGCGTATGGCGCGCCTTAAAGAGCCATCAGACCACCACAGATAGTGCCCATTAGGGCTGTTGTCTGACCCAGAGCAGTTGACTATGGGTGCTCCGGCTCGAAAGTTTATGTCAGATCCGCTGTGAGCCTAGCAAACATTAACCCTTAGAACGCGGATCTACGCGAGACACAATGTGTTTTCTATTGTGTCTTATATACCGGCAGACGAGAGGTTAATAAAAAGACGATGAAATGATAAAATTGAACTTAATATCTACACATCAAACATTTCAATTCTATGTTTCAGGAGACACATACGTACGTGATTCAATAAGTGAACAGTTGAGATGGCGTATATGTCAAATACGTAATAATTTGATGCCCCAAAGACTTGTCCCTCATCGAAATGACGGAAATAGTCTAAAAATAAAATGGCCTTTTTTGGTGTCCACATTTTCTAATAAATTTGATTTGGTACGTTTGTGACGTTAATTCATAAACAACATGACAGGTTGGATTAAACTCTATCATGCATTTGTGGTATCCTAAAGATATTCTGCTCTTGTGTTAAAAGTTCCTCGGTCACACAGAACTCAACGTCCAAATAAAAATTAAAAGAAGTCATTATAAAAACATCCTGTTTTCCGTTCTTCGTTAGCCCTAAAAATGAGCCATCCAAAATAAATAACACATCAGTCTATAAGTGACCACTGCTATTCAAGGTTATTTGAAACTTAATAATTAGAAATTATAAGCGTAGGTTTACTCACGATGTTTTCCTTCACCGTTTGCTAGTGGCATCTAAATATTCTTAGAAAGTACATATAACTCGGAATAAGTCACATGAGAAAGGGGCATCTTAAACCTCCAGCCCACCACGACAAAGAAATAATAGCGTCAAATAAATAATTCTAGGAATATTTTTGTTTTAGTCAAAGACGAAGAAACACTGAATGTTGTCTCAACAATTTTACCTGAAAATTATACCAACATAATCTAGCAGTTACTTACAAAAGGACCATGTTTGTATATGCAACATTCTATGAATGGCGGTAGGGTCACTGGTCAAATATCACTATAACTGTGAAATGCTCTTACTCTAAGCCGGAACGGCTTTTGATGCTGCGGTTACCAGCTACCCATGCATACGCAGACAAAGTGTGTAAACCCTGGATTTACTTTAAGCCATGTTCATAGTGGCTTTTTGATGCAAAATGCCACCAACAAAAGGATTTGTCGAGACAAATAAAGTTGCAGTTTTTTACGACCCTTGACGGGATTAAATATACTGGACATGGACAATGGATATAGAGATTGGGCCTAACAGTTCGAGGTACTTTGAAGGATTATTATATAGGGGCTTTCAGTCTAGTTCACAAAGATGACGGTAGATGACTAATTTTTATTAGAATGTCCGTCTTGTATGATATACTCCTAAACTTTGATTCGTTTTATCCAAGCATTGTTATTTTATATGACAAAATAAAAACACGTGTCTAATATTTTTTTAAGTATAAGTTGAGAATAGTTTGGATTTTTTTATTATTTATTTAATACTTTATATACAAACGAAAATAGGCGGGCTTAATACCGAATGGTATTCTCTACCTACCTCTAATTACACGTTGCCTGGTTGAGGTTATAGTAAGCTCTCTCAAATAATCGTGTCTAATTACCCCTTCGCACAGATAAATGAGTAAGCCGCCCTACATAATTAAACTTCGAAATGTTCTACACACCTCAGAGTTACGCCTAACTATATTTTTGGAGCCTACATTACTGGCTTTCCTTGCCAAAGTAATCTTGTATACGTAGAAGCTAGTTACCATAGTTTTTCTCGTAAGGCTTAAACCGCAGATCTAATTAAGTATGTAAAAACTCAAACGTGGCTACGCGCCAGAACACTTATTGTTCGTTGCGATGCTAATTCTTGAGCCAAGCCCACTCTTACTTGGAGTACAAAATGTCTAGGATTTTAAACAGAACATAAAGGAAGGATATGTTGGCCTCAGTCTGTTTGTAATTACTTAGAGAATATGGTAGTAGAAATGTATTCTATGCTTATGCACAATGTTCACACAAAAATGTTTTTCGATAATACTTTGAATGACCTTGAAATTGTACCCAAGATAACCAATATTCTCATACGACACCAACAACTTCTTTTTTCAAATAGAACGAGCATACGGATCTCCTGATGGTAAGAAACATCAGAGGCGTGACAAGTGCGTTACCGGCCTTTTGGGCGGATTAGGAATTTGAGGATTGTTGTTGACTTGGCGATTGGGGAATATTGGCGAATTAAGTAATTGGATCTCTAGTAACCTCACTCACACAACGAAATGAAACGCAAGCGTTATTTCACGTCGGTTTTCTGTGAGCCCCTGGTATAAAAAAATCACTCCGGTCGAGCCGAAACTAGTTCATACTCAAAGCTATGTATCAATCAACCAATTTTACAAAAACAACTATTCTGACTTACCTTTACACTGAAATACTGCTCAACTAAGTGAATTGAGTTTTGAAATATTGACCATTCGATACTGAAACCTCCCAAAATAGACTGAAACTAATCAAAAGTTTTCCCGTCAAAATATTACCTTGTTGATCGATTGGTGGCCATTGTGACATTTTTAGCTTGGTCCCAAATCAAGTAGGGTCTTTGAAATATGTTTTTAAATTGAATTTTTTAAATTAAACATTGCCCCACACTAGAATTTTTTTCACCTTTGTTGTGGGTGCTTACACAAATATACAAGTTCACATGCACATGACACCTACACCCGAAACAATAATTTATGGATCACACAAAGAGTTGCTCCGTGCGGCAATCAAACTTGCTACATGTTGCACGGCAACCACCGTGTCTATCTTGTAGTCAATTTAAAATTTCTTGGTAATATTATGGAGTTGAGAAATGAGTCGGGTTATATTATCTTAATGTCATATTTTATGCGAATACTTGCGTTATTCGTTCCTTCCTGGATTCTGTGGGAAATGAACACAATAATCAACTGATGGTAAAAATATCATCAGAGTAATTACAATTGTATTATCAGTTTTTGGTCGGAGAGAGGTAAATAGTGTTACGATATACATATGTATGTATAAGTAAAGTTAACCTTCTGTTGACATTCACAGCACTTGACTTCATAATCAAACAAATAATTTCAGTACAATACAAACTAAAATACAGCCATGAGCAGTTCAAAAGCAATAATACATGTTTTTGCAAATACCATTCAATGGGAATTCGATTTTCATTATATAAATTCATCTAACGTTAAATGACCCATGAAGTACGAATTTATGTGTTGAAAAGTTTAAAGGTGACCTTCGTGGTGAGGGTCAAGTTAAACTAGTGTTAACAGTCAAAAGGTCGAATAGAATATAGTTCTATACGTTTCATATGAGGTTGGAGTTAAAATTAAAGACTTTTTGTTATTTCTGTAAGGGTCATTATACGCGAATGTGCTTCGTCAGTGTTAATTCTTTATTCTTTATAATGGTTTGGTCTATTGTGCTATTGTGTTTTGTATTGTTTTATTGTTCTAAATGATTTGTGAAATACAAACTTGAATTATTTTTTCGTTTAACCATTGGATTTGTTTTTGATTTGGTTTTAATAGCAAAAATGTGTTTGTGGCTTTCTGTATCAATGTTCTAAGCATTGTTTATGCGTTTTCTGTCATTGAAGTTAAAATTCAGTATGTATACCATGTTGTTTGCACTATATATAAAGAGAATATTAACTGAAGTTACGTGACTTAATCTCTGGAACTACTAGTCACAATTGAATAATTATTTTTGTGTTGGAAAGTACATGTATTGAGGAAGGCTATGAGGCTAAAACATCACGCTACGATCAATAGGACTACAATGAGTAGAAATTGTGTGCTTCAAGTCGCAAAATGTTTGCTAGATGAGTACTGAGAATTATGGATATAAATCATCTGAACCTGTCGAAGCCATTATATTTCTAGTATTATACTTTTTTTTTAATTGGAATACAAACTCTATCTATATAGGTATGTGAACAACGTCAGAAAGCTAGCGATTTGTGAGTGAACTCGGAGCATATAGTACAATGAAGCCATCCATAGAAATATCGAATGGACTGAACAATACCACCACAAAATTGACTACTGAAAAAAGAAAAAGACAAAACGATTGCTCTTTCTACTTTCCATGTATGCACAGCAATACTACACTTTAAGCCTTACAAGTAGTGACGAGTTAAAAAAAAAAGTTCTACAGCTTCCATAAACCGCTGGATCGTTTCATCTTCCCCAGAAATTATTTCCCGATCCCCATCGCTCCCAATAGAGAACATTCAATCCATTTCCAAGATGATTACTAAGCTCAATTTCCAAATCCAATTATTTTGACAAGTAATTAAAATTAATCAAAAACCTCTTATCGTATACACACAATTATGAAGCTTATGCTCCTCTTAAATCCAATTAGACTATTTTGTACGTACAAATACCTTCTAACCGAACAATAGTTCAGTAAGACGGAGGTATTAAATCAATGAAACATACGCTAATTGATATTAATAGTTATTGTAAATACGTTGTCATGGTAACAGCGTGAGTTGTATTGGGTTCCTTGTAATTAAAATGTACTTGATACTTTAATCCTTAAAGGGTTGTCTCTTTTGTGAATTGAAGGTATAATTAAGAATTTATTGGTGTTCGATTTTATTTAAATTTTCTCTTCGGGTTCGCTTGAGTAATAAGAATTAAAAGTGTTTTCGAGTGCCAAGCTTGTGGTAACTTTTTATTTTGGTTACATTTTTCAATAATAGCAAATGCTTGGAATTGTTTGTGATGTTTTAATAATTTTAGGCGTTACGTCATATCAGTATTAGTTTTTTTAAACGACCTTCGGATTACCTGATGGTAAGCAATCTTCGCCGCTCAAGGACACCGAAACACCAGAGGCGTTACAAGTACGTTGCAAGGCTTTTAAGGGTTGTTAAGAAATGGGGATTGGGAAATATAGCGCAAGCGTTATTTCTCGTCGGTTTTCTGTGAGACCGTGGAGCCGGCCCATGGAATTCCAGTCGAGCCGGCCCATTCGTGCTTTCAAGCATAAGCATGGCTCTGCCACACTTATAAGAATACCAGTACATTATTGTTTCACTTTGTTACTTCTGTATAAATAAAACCACTCAGAACTCTGCTTTCGCATGGAAACTTTGCTCAGTTTACTACAATTTTTTCCATCTTCCTTTGAAATAAATTTAAAAATATCCTTTTGATGGTGGCATACTTGTACAAAAAGTTTGATGTGCGAGTATGTGAATGAACATTTAAAGTAGTACGGGGAAATTGCGACGAATATTTAGTCGGTATTTCGACAGTAAGATTTGTTTGAGAAGTGGAATTTTAAGTATGTAGGTACTCCTGTTCGTACTATATGCAAAAGAAAATGGAATTTCGTTGCAATTTTTTGGCTTTTACCTTTATATTTTTGTAGAATAAAAATAAAATAATAACCATACGCTTCGTACGTTAATTGTCAAGTTGAGAGAGACGTCAAGTTGGATGAGAATAAAATTAATTGCTGGTGCGTACGCATAGTTGTCGTTTTAAATGGAATAATTTTTTTCTTAAGATTTGTTTTTTGATTTTGCCCCACACTAGGATTTTCTCTGTATAGTGGGTGCATTTACAACTTTTTAAGTTCATACAATACACCCAGACCAACAACAATTTTTGGATCACAAAAATAGTTGCTCCGTGCGGGAATCGAACACGCGGTACGTTGCGCGGCATCCCAGTCACCAAATCAACCGTACAGTCAAAGGGTTGGGTTATTTTCTATCTCCTTAAAAAAAAAACATAATAAAAAATAAAAGACACTCAAATATTTGAATATCTACCAACTGATATCAACTTAATATAAAACCTGCCAATATCGAGTCACTAAACTTCGTAAAAAACAATTTAATAATAAATATTGTCTCGTCTGAAACTCATAAAGGCGTATGAACACGATGCCTCATAAAAATACCTACAGACCTTCGTATGAAGGTAGTCATACATATATGTATGTATGTGAACCCTGTCGTAAACTAGGGAGTTCAAGGCTACGACCAGAATATGGTAATACATGATCGTATAAAACACAAAAATATGCCCGTGTTGGCCTGATACTGATCTCGGCTTTAAGCTAAAATAAAGCGCTGCGGAGTGTTGAATTAGAAATAGGCTTTGATCAGCCATTTTCAATTCAAACGCTTTAGCTGCTTAAAAGTCAAAGTTGAAATTGCTTTATCAGAAATGCTTTTGAACAGCGTGCAATTTTTATGATGTGAATGATTCGAATTCCCAACAAAAAGTGAAAATTCTTTATTAGGTATATTTTTGACATTCGACGATTCATTTTGACCGTTTACTATGTAACCACGTAGCCGCTACGTAGCTGTTAAGACCATTGTTCCTTTGGAATAGGGGGCCAACGAGCAGACCACGGATACCCGCAGCACTAGAGGAGCCACAGATGCGTTGCCAACCATCTAAAAAGGAACTATAAAAAATATCTAAATAATAATAAATAAAACGAATAATAAAACTACAACTCAATTCATCAGGGATCACCACCATTAAATGTGTTTTGTTTTTCCGATACAACTTCTAAGGAGCAAGGGCCATAAAGAGGAATAAAATAAGTTTCTTAGAAGTCGTAAAGTTAGTTTTAGTGCAGTGTCTATACACATCCCTCATAGGAGTCCCGAGTGTATCACAAATGCATCCAGTAAGAATTCTGTTAGGAAAACATATTCTATTTACATAAGTTAACTTTAAAAGCATTGAAAGGTAATGCGAATTTTATGGCAGCCCTGGGTGGTTGGATGCATTCTAAATAAATTTTAAAAAATACTCTTTATAAAGTATTTGTGAAATTTTTCGACTCACTGCATCTCTTAGTGTCCGATACATCAAATTTCACGACAAATTAACTATTTCTATTAGATTTTACTTAGAAATACTTACATACATAACCTCACGCCTGTCTCCCATTGGGGTAGGCAGAGACTATGGAACGCTATGGAGAGCTAAAAATACTGATAAATTAGACATCATGCTACATAACTAGTAAAAAATATTAACAACCACTTAACATTTTTGGACAAGACATAATCCGCTTATAGCACTTAGACATCGATTTTATTTTATTGTTTCAAATCTTCTGCTCGTCCTAAAGTAATAAAAAGCGATACAGTAAAAACAAGCAATATTAAATCTAGCTTACTTTACTTTTAACTTATTTGAATACGTTTAAATCTCCCCAATCCCGGTTTAATCCTTTTATTAAAGTTCTTAATCGGTTTTCAAAACGATTCAAGGGTAAAATGTATTCAATTTTTCCAAGAATCTCTCAAAACAGTTGTTGAAAAGAAAAATATATACATAGAGTAGCTCAATCATTGAGCTATCAACAGCAAATATTTTTATTTTATTTTTTACTTTTTGGTTTAATTTATTGTGAGCAAGCTTTTTTAAAATAATATTTTTTGGTAGACTTGTATGCGTTTGCAATGATAAGAGCTGTGAGTGGATAAATCTAGCGTGCTACTAACTAAACATGATAACGGTCACTGACCACAAATAAAGCATTTTTTGTGCTGAGGTTATTAACTCAGTGGGTAAGCTGACCACTACATCATCGTCATCACACATTAAAAGCCTATAAGTTGCCATCACACATCATAAGTGTGCGTTTGGTGCGCAATGGCCTCTTCTCACACGGAGAAGAGTTTGTTGAGTATTAACCACGCTTGCTCAATGCGGGTTAGTAATATCAAACTTATAATTAGAAATTATTCTCATGATGTTCTCATTCAACGTTTGTCACTAGTGTCTATCCCATATGATAACTCTCATTCATGAAAAGCAGGGCCTAAACCTCCAGCCACTAACCGAAATTTAAATAAACAAAACCTATTCTATTGATTTTAAGCCATAATTTTTACTAACACTGGCATGAGCTGACTTCATAAACCGTTGAAATAACCATATAAAAAATAACAGCACACTACACCAGTAGGTATGTTTAGCATACTCGGTTTAATGGGGTTGTAAATTTTATTTTTGCCCGACTTATTATACAGAAAAGAGGTTAATGGTTTTCAGGGGCGTGTATTTATTACTACTTGTGTGTTGCCACCTTTAAATGTGATTATGGGTGTAGTGTTGAGTTAGTTTTTTCGATGTCCGCATGGCTTTAGCCGAAAATTTATTTAATAACTATTTAGGCAAAGCTATTTAATAAATGAATTCGGTTTATTAATAAAATTAAATTAATAAACCCTATACAATCATATTTTCACTTACAGTCATTAAAGTTATTACTGGGATAATAATGATTAATATTTTTTTTAGGTATCTTAGCTTGTGATACTGATTTGATGCTTATTGCGTCTTTATGTATGTTGCCTTATCCTAACTGGGTCTGCAAATGTGTACACACTTGTACTTGCACTACTACACACGCTTGTTTGTATACAAACAAGTAATTTGTCCTATAAATCCAGGTTATAATTAACTATATGGATATAAATAACCTATCATTACGGTATTTAATCCAATACCACAAATTCAATACACCACACCGCATGTAATTCACAAAGTCGGTCAATCAGAGATCAAAAGTGCAAATCATCACGTCGATCCCTTACATGTAACAAATCGAATTCAACTCCGACCATATGCGGCAGTAGTGAATGTGGAACTAAATCTAATGCTATCAAATCTATCTGCAACGAACCGAGCCGGACAAAATGGCGTGTCATCGAATTCGTTTTTAGGTCACCAGTGTCACGTGCTGTGATTTTTATTATGAATTCTGCGTGATGAAAGTGAATTAAGGAAAAAAAGGTGTTGTGTCTTAACCTTCATACTTCATAGTGTTAATGTTGTGGTTGAAGAGTTGTGGAAGAGCAATTTCATGTATGGAAATATTAATTGAATGAAGCAGATAAGTGTGGAGAACCATGCTTCGGCACGAATGGGCCGGCTCGACCGGAGTGATACCACGAACTCACAGAAAACCGACGTAAAACATCGCTTGCGTTGTGTGAGTGAGGTTACTGGAGGTCCAATTACCCCCCTCTCCAATCTCCGATTAGCCAACGACCTCGAAATTCTTAACCCCCAAAAGGCAATCCGCACTTATAACGCCTCTGTTATTTCGGGTGTCCATGGGCGGCGATTGCTTACTATCAGGTGATCCGTCTGCTTTACCGGCTTTATACCATAAAAAAGAAATAAGTTAAGCATTTTCCAGCCATCCATAGTTTGTGCGGTGAAAAACGTGTAAAAACTTAGTAGTAAACTACTAACGTTTAGACGTGTGCGTATTTCCCCTTCCGCGTCATGAAGCTTCGTATTTTTGTAAACAAGGCAACAACAAAAACAAACTTGTCCCTGAGCTGTACCTACAAAAATATTTTATCGCACCACAATTTATATAACTTGTCCCGAAATCCGTGTCCATTACGACCTTATTCCCATTGAAGGCACCAATAACTGGCGGTAAAAGTCAATATTTGACGCTTTAGGACCTAATCCGGCGTAACAGTACTGGAGCCATCGCGCATAAAGCCATCATTTCGTACTTAACCCTTGTTTGCGACTGTCCGTTTTTGCAGTTTTAATAAAATGGCTGGTTGTAGAGACAGGGGCTGACAGAGGCGGCCCCGGGGGATTTTGCTTCGGACGTAACGGCAATTTAATTTAGTTGCCACATGATGGATATTGATAGCACCAATCCACTTTTTTTTCATAGCCCGTGGAAACGTCAAATCGAACACTTCCTGAGTTTTTATAAGGTTTTATATTGAGTGTTGTGATGAGAGATATGAATTGGGGTTTATAACCTTTGGTAATGGAGACACGGTTTATGAACTTGATGGGTTACTTTTTAGAGTTATGATGTCGTTTTTACGAATGTCATTTATGCAAAAGAGATCAAATGCTTATGACTTTTATGCTTAGAGAGAGAAGATGCAAGGAAAGAATAATGTAATCCAACATTGAGGAAAGGAAAAAGAAAATCCCTCGCTTAGTTATTTGTCATTCTATAATTTACTATTATGATAGCTGTCATAACTGTTATAGTCGGAAATTCGTTTCATGAAAAGTGTTCAGGTGCCAAGAAATAATTCACACTTAGTAACATTAGACGTACTGGCACTTGGCACGGGAGTTGTAAAATAAATATATATTTTACTTCATAAATGTACGGTTGATAATAATTTTAATTTTAATAAATATTATAATGCAACGAATAACACAGTTCAGAGAAATAATGAAATCATGTTACGCTGTATTATTTAATTTTTATACCATATTTTTATGTTCTTTTTCCCGTAATGGCATTCATTCGTTTTAATAAAGAAAATACGAGCAAATGCTTTTCACTATCAATTTCATTTAATATTTTTGCCATTGAATTCAGTAATGAGTTTGGTTATTATACAGAAAATAGCATACGTAAGAGCTTTTGAAATTATTTTGCGAACTGTACTGAAATATAGTATGTATAATGAATACTATACTATGTTTTATTATTATGTGACTACCTCGTTGTTTGAGTGATCGCAAGTGCGACTGCTGGGCAAGTGGTTTCGGGTTCGATTCCGAAAGAAAGATAAAAACACATATTTAAACATATTACTTATACTATAAATGCAAAAATTTGTGAGTGTAAATATGTTTGTTACGCAATCACGTCAAAATGGCTGAAGGGATCGGGATGAAATTTGGCAAAGTGTTAGATTATGGTGTGGAATAACACATAGTACAATACTTAGGACTAAAGTCGCGGGTGAAGCCGCTGGCAGAAACTAGTTTATAATATTAGTGTGGTATCTTAATTACATTAAAACCATAATATTGGAAACCAGAAGTAATAACGTTCGAGCAATAACTTACCTAAGCAAACACATTGCGACAAAATATTGAAAATATTTATTTAGAGATACTCCTAAAGTTATTATGATCGAGTAAACTGACTTTGGACGTTATCCAAAAAATCGGTAACCGTTGAGTGCATTGCGGGTACAATGGGTCACCCGATTTAATTAGGTTAATACTTGGGTACGCGAATTTATCGTTGAGTTAAATGTCAACCACCGCGCGACGGCTTGCAGTCTCTTCGCCTTTTTAAAAATAAATTGCCCGTACTTTTATGTTAAAAAAGGATTTTATGGTTGCTAGGGAAATTATAAGCTTTGTTTTTGGAATTAGGGTGCTTGTGTGCTGATTTATAAATGGGGCACAGAGGACATTAGCTGTTTGGCATTAGTCGTGAACAGAATAAGAGCATTACTGAAACGGGAAATTCTGGCAATTTTATGTGCTATAAAAATGCATTAGTGTGTTATTGTGGGTTTATTGTAAACAGGTTCTTTGGGTTACAAGGTTGTTTGTATTGAATTTGACTGATCATTTTAAAGTCAAAGTCAAATCATTTATTCATGACTGAATATCAAAAATAAAGAAATCAATAATAGTCTGTCAGTCTGTCCGTCATTGCTAGGTGCTCGTTCCAAAGTGTAGTTTCGAATGGCGAAGAACGAGCAAGAAACTCCATTTAATATTAGCACTGTAATAACCTATACAAGACAAAATACTACTATAATTTCTTCTTTTATCACTAAACCAAAAAAAACTGCAAATTACTGTTAATATTTCTAATTTGAAAAGAAAATAAGAAACATTTGTTTTTGTAAATTAAGCCTTTTCTACATATTTGTAAGACACAAATTCAACATCAGCGGTGTAATCTGCGGGCACTCCGATATGAATGTTGGTTCTACGCTTTGCTACAAAATGTTTTGCTGTTTTAGTACTTTTGTATCAAATATTCAGACGAACAGTTTTAGTACTCAGCCTTATCTATTGGTTCAGAAACTGGATTTGCAATAAGCAATGTAATATAACCTAATGATTAGGGCAAGTCAAGTAAATTTAATTAGAGCTCGTGTTCTGCGGTGGACATTACTGGTCTAATTTGATGAATGCAATTAACTGAGAGTTTAATTAAAACTGCATATAATATACGCAGATATATATAAACCGTTCTATTATATTTGTGAAGGTTATATAGATATATGAACTCTTTATTGTACACATATTTAAAGTTACGTTTTTTATGGTATAAGCCGGTAAACGATCAGACGGATCATCTGGTGGTAAGCAATCGCCGCCGTCCATGGACACACGAAACAAGAGAGGCGTTACAAGTACGTTAGCAGCCTTTTGGGGGTTAGGAATTTAAGGGTTGTTGGGGAATTGGGAATTGGGAAGATTGGGAAGGGGTCTCCGTTAACCTCACTCACACAACACAACACAACGCAAGTGTTGTTCCATGTCGGTTTTCTTTGAGGCCTTGGTATCACTACGGTCGAGCCGGCCCATTCGTGCCAAAGCATGGCTTTACCACACTTATAATTACATCATTTACAACATCCGTTGTCCTCTTTTCTAAAATGTTTTTCTACATAATCGTTTCGTGTAAAACTCTCAAACAATAAAACGCTCATTCCTTCAATCTTTCAGTTGCCACTCGGATCGAGGCTCACATTAATCATCAAAAGATAACAAATCCTTGTAAACATCACCAACGTTTTTAAAGGGAAATTTCTTTATCATATCAATCTTGCCTTGTTGGACAGATTTTTTAATAACCATCCCACTTTTGTTGAAGATTAGTTTCCTCAACAAGAGCTTCGTTTTCCATTAACTCAATAAAAATGGAGAGCGGGATTGGCTATTATGCTACGGGAAGTTTAATTCGTAATTGTGGGCATATTATATTTCGAAAATTGATAATAAAATGCTCTTTTTAAGGTGTATTGAAGGAAGAATCTTGACGCGTGATAATTAATTAGATGATTTTAGTATAAATACTGATACAGGGAATTTGATAAGAGGGTTTCTCGTGTTGGTTTTGGGAATAAGAAAAACAAAGGAACGGAAGCCTTGAAAGGGTGCGCTGCTAAAGGGATCATATTGCTTTAAAATTGAGTTAGGCGAAAAGAAAATTCAATATAATTAATTATAATGTTATAGAAGTAGTACTCAGGATGTAATTGTGAATAAGTCTTATTCCATATTTGGATAAAAGACCAGTATAATAGAATTGAGTAAATATCTATTATTATAACCTATCTATCACGTCGTGTCGAAACAAAGTATTATTTCTTCGCACCGAATATTTTGATTGCTCCGTTTTCGTAATAAATAACTTGTTTAATACCGGCAAAATTTAATTAACGGAGTTCGTCTTGTAATGAATGGAGCAAAATGTTTATTTTATTTACTGACAAATATTCTGTTTGATGTTCAGTAAATAAATGCATGTACATTGAACATAATGTACATTTGCTAAAATATACAGTATTCACATGCTTTCTATTAGAAACATCATTATTTTAGTAGATGTAAACCAAGGTATAGAAATGAACAAAATGCACATTTTCTATGCAAATACTTAAATTAAGAACCTTTTCATTAATAAATTGTGATTTTGACCTTTTTTGATGGGGTAATTAATTAATTACTTTAAATGTCAACGAGCGGAAAAAAGGAAGATTAATAATCATAAATGGATGACTGGATTACGTCATTTTAGCTGGGAACTGTACCCTTAGTATGAGTTTGCATTACGTTTAAAGTAAACGAAACGAGAGCGCGTTCAACGCTCTGATTGGTTGGTTTATTCGAGCTTACAAATGCGAACGCACTTTTTGCGCCGTGTTGACGATTAATTTGTTCTCAAATATATTTTTTTTGTTTTGCTTGCAATTTCTTGTAACTGTGCACATAAACTGTATTTTTTCCTTTCTTTCTTACTTCTGTGTCTTTGCAGGCAAAAGAAGTGAAACCTTTTACAATCGAGTAGTCTGATTATTACTACATATTTACTATACACACAAGATTTATTGATATATTAATATTCTCCTATCACGAAGAATTCATATACTTTGGTATGTAACACTATAGGAAACGGGGTACTTTAGAACAAAAGACAGCATGTGTATAGAAAGGAATCTCATAGACGACAGGATATTAAAACGCTTAACAAAAAACCTTGGCATTTGTAGTAGTGAAAATAAAGCAATATCTGTGTTGTGAGCTCAAGTGTGGCCTCTCTGGGCACGCTTGTAGATAGCTCGAGATAGCTCGAGTGTTGCACAAACAAAACGGCGCTCTAAAACAATTTGCTGCCAGTGTTCATGTTAGGTGCTTTAGAAATCTTTGAAGCTTGACCAACATGGATGTTATTATCAAGAATCTTCTATTTTTAAACACGCTTTATTTAATATTTTGTGTGGTTACTCTGATATAATAGTAATGTTACTCTTATACCTAAACTACACAAAATATTAAATCATCCTTAGTTTATTCTCAATTTAGAACATGAAAAATAAGAATAGATTGCAATCACCCCAAAGGAGACATGGTTTTAAGTGTCTGGAATTTAAAAATATGGTATTAAAATAAATATTCCAATCAACATCGCTCTCAAACATAATGCAAATAGGATTTCATGCTTATGCTAAAGACCTTAGAGTAGAATTTCCTATGCAGCCACGACCTTTAGTAATGAAGAAATAAAAAGAAGAAGAAAATAAGTACTAAATACTTAGTTGTATTATTTAAAGTAGATTGATAAATGCAACAATGAAAAAGGTGTTATAAGTATTAAATACCAAGAATTATTATAGAGTAATACGATTTAAGTCTTATTTTATATTTTTCCAATTGTATTCTATTTACCTATGCAATAAATAAATGGAAATATACTTGAATATTCTTGCTCCCGGTAAATACGGTCGGTATCGAGGGCTTTATAAATAAAATGTGTTTGTAAACAATATGCAGGTTTATGTGCGAGGTGCACACCTCGCATAAAATAGAACTCTAAATGCATTGAGATTTCTATTTATTGGAGCCCACAGTAAGTTCTCTGCGGTCCTGAATCGTTTTTATTAGGGTTCCGTAGCCAAATGGCAAAAACGGAACCCTTATAGATTCGTCATGTCTGTCTGTCTGTCCGTCTGTCCGTCTGTCCGTCCGTCCGTCCGTCCGTATGTCACAGCCATTTATTTCCGAAACTGTTGGGCCTACATAGTTGAAACTTTGTAAGATGGTGTATTTCAGTAACCGCTATTCGAATTTTGCTCCATACATGAATTTTGCTCCATACATGCTTACATATCCGTGATGGGTGTCTATGGATAGGTCTTTAAAAAAGACATTAAGGTTTCTAAAACCACTTTTCGTCAAAATCAATCGTTTGAAAGTTAGACGCTTCCAAAGTGGAAAAATGTGTGTCCCCCCCCCTCTAACTTTTAAAATAAGAGAGTGAGAAAACTGAAAAAAATATATGCTGTAGATTTCAATGGAAACTAACAACGAAAATTGGTTTGAACGAGATATCATTATTAGTTTTTAAGAAATAAAACATTTTCAAAAACCGCAAATATAACTTTGTCGTTCATACAAACACTATGTAAAACCAAGTTATTTTACAACTTTTATATTATGTCATCTACTTGCTGTTACGGAACCCTTCATGAGCGAGTCCGACTCGCACTTGGCCGGTTTTTTTATAAAGAACTGTAGTTGAATAAATTTTGGACCATTTATATGATTATGAATTTAATTTTGACTTACATATGATCTAATATTTATTGTTGAAATATTTTTTAAAGTGTACGTAGCAATTCGTAGCACAGACTGTCGTAGACATACCGCTACGCTGCTACGGTTGTAGCCACGTTCGTAGCCAGCGTAGCAATTTCAAAATATTCCATTGAGTAAAAGTTGTTTAGCATAATTTTAAGCAGGTTATAAAATATTTTACAGTCAAAATTGAGTATGTTTAACTACATAACATATTTAGTAACCGTTTTGTGATGAATATGAATTAATTTTCTGCTCATTTAAAGTATAATAACGCGAAGTTAGAGTTTTATGATTGTACTAGCTTCTGCAAGCACCTTGGGCCGCGTTCCCGTACAGTAAAATGTATCCTATCGTCCAAGTCAGCACATGCACCGCCAATATACCAAGATTTATCAAGATCCGTTCAGTAGTTTTAGCGTGTTCGATAGACAAACATCCAAAAAAAAACAAATAGATTTTTCAATTTATAATATCTGATTAGTATGATTGGTATGAATAGAAAATTATGCACCATTGAACGTATTTATTCCGACTATTTCATGAGTGTTTCTAAACATTATTAATGATTTAGCGATAGTGTCGGCATAATAGGCAATGTGGTGTTAATTCTCATTAAAATTCATTAATTGCTTGGTAATAAATTTATTATTATTATGTTCTTCGCAGTATTTATCGTTCACGGAATTTATTCTTGTTTGAACTAATATCGATAATTATGTTCTTTGAATTATTATTTTACTAGCATCTGCCAGAGGCTTCGATCGCGTTCCCGTGAGATAAGCTTATCACACAAGTCAGATCATACTTTGTCTGTATACCAAAATTTCACAAGATCCGTTCAGTGGTTTCAACATGATTGACGGACAAACATATAAACAATCTTTGATATATATAATATTTTATATGATTTTTCTATACTAATACATACTATAAAGTATAAAAGCTTCTAATTTACATGAAAAAAGGTGTACTTTTTAAACGACAAAATAATAAATTCTGGTACTTAATTAAAATTTTATCTAAAAGCAATCAGTTCTTTAAGTAAAATATCATTACTTACGCAAAACGTTGGTGGCTTCAAAGAAACTTTTTGCAAGAGTTCTGCAATAACAACGAGAACTTAGAATTTGAAATAATTACAAACAATCTTTGAAGATTCTAGGAAATAAATTTCAACGCAATAATATATTAAATAACGTTGCCAACCAAGAATTTGATTCAACAACCGCTACAGCTCCTTAACAAAACAAGAACTAAAAGAAATTTCACAATTTGCAAAATCAACGTCCATTACGCAGCGACTAAGAAGAAAATTATTCAACTACCGAAGAAAACGTTCGATGGTTAGTGTTTAAGTGAAAATATCGTTAAGACGTTAGCATTCTTGATGAAGCCTTTGAATCGACCTAAACCCGTATCTTACCACAACAAAGGCAAAAATAAACATCGTACACAGCGAATGAAATAACCACTTTATCATGGTCTTGCTTTGTACCATCTTTCTACATATTCAAGGGTCAGTTTATACTGGAAATTATAGGTACATGTGTACCTGTATGTACAAGTTCGAGAAAAGCTAGAAACTATGTTATGTAAAAGTATCAACGTGAGATAACAAAAACAAACTTATCGGGGCTTCGAGATCAACTTAATTTACTTTTGAGAGGAAATCTCGTACTGAAACCTTTTTGATTTGATTGGTTAGCTGTGCGTTGTATTGTGTCTCATGGTATTTTCTATGGTCTTGAAGATGTACTTTATTTGAATAATGTTTTTCCGTAATAATATTTTTTTAACTTTTCTAGTTAAAATGTAAAATGCGTCACCCTAGAATTTTCCTCTGTGCCGTGGGTGTGTTTACCAACATACAAGTTCACAGTTCACAAACACAAAACACCCAGACCCGAAACAACAAGTATTGGATCACACAAAGAATTGCTCAAAACGGGAATTGAACCCGCTACACGTTGCATGGTAGTCGATTGCCTAGCTACCGCGCCAACCGTGCAATAAATAAAGATATTCGATAAAGGAATTATATTTTTGGGTAAAAATAATAGAAGTAATAAAATGTAAACAAGTAAACATTTTTTTACACTTTTTAACCTCTTTCACAGAATAGGATTTAGAATTTGTTTATTTATAAACTTTTAAACTATTGAAACAATTTTGAAAAAGTTTGGTTTAACACAATTATTATTTTAGCGTTTGAGGCAATTAAGTTGAAAGGAAGAATTTAAGTTAATAACAATTACCATATTTTATTATAACTTTCGTGAGACTTACTAAATTAATTATTATGTTATGGGCTTACACGAGTAACTATTTGACGAGGAACTTGACTAGTTTCAAGTCATGCTAAAGGCTCGTATTGATTACATGACGCGGTGACAGTCGCCGCCTCGTCAAACAGTTACGTGAGTAAGCCGATAACATAATAATTAATTATCACATTACTAGCTATTATTTTTATTAGAACTTGTTTGGGTTAAATGGAAAACAGTAGCCTTCGTCACTCTTTAGCATCATGATCATCAGCTGGAAGACGTCCACTGTTGAACAAAGGCATCATAACTATCCACTAAATACAACAACCATGTATCAGGCACAGAGAGATCATAACTATCACTCAATGCCTACAGACAGAGAGATCTAACATGACATGAAAGAGATACAAAACAAATACATTTTGACATTTATAATATCAGTAAGGATTGCTATATTTAGTTTAAGGGTTATTATTACAAAGCGATCTCAAGTCATGCTGAGATAAAAGCGAGTCTCGTTGAGTATTTCAACGTACTCTTTCACTAAGGGGAAAAATAATAAAGACAGCAACATTTTTATTTATAAAAGAAAAATTTCCTCGCCCCTTAAAATATTGACGATATGATATTTGATATTCGTAAGCTACTTAACATTTTTACCGAAAAAAATTCTCGTCTATTGTTCTTTTTTAATGTTTATTCTGTTTTTATAATGATTTCCAATGTTTATGTAACTTTATATAACGTCTTAAAGGGAACTGACAATTCCGTTGACAGTACTTGTACTTTTTACAGTCTTCTTATTTATTCTTTTACTTAAATTGTGTGGGTTTTAACGAAGTATATTATTACTAATATTTAAGTGGTGTGTGTTCTTCGTCGTAATAAGTCACCACTATGTCGCCTGGTACTACGATGGAGCATGTCTGCCCAAAAGCACCCTTTTCAGTCGGATATGGAAGACACCCACAGCCTATTAACGGTATATTATTATCTATAGCAACTATTAGTTGGCTCGGTATCCAAACCCACTAAGAGTCGCTGTATTGAAGTAATCTATTTTTTTCTATCTGCAAACCAAAATAATTCAACTGTCTGTATATAATAGAACTGAAAAATCATTAGAGCCACGAGTAGATCTAAAGTTTCGGTTGTTCGTTTTACTTCAGTGAATCCAGACAAGACAGTCGTTAATGAAACATCAATAATATTTTGCTGTCTTGCGAATTGTGATTGGTCCGAGTTTGAGATAACGTAAATAACAAATGATATCGGCTTTGACGTACTTTCAATGTTTTAAATGAGATCAAGAGTTCAATTTAATAATTTTATCCTTTTATTGGACTAGTGTATTTGTATTTAAAGACCGAATAAAATATATTTAACTAAGAGACAAAATAAAATACATTCAGCATTCGAAACCCACACATACAAGTTTCGTTGGTAATACGTTTCAGGCTTGGATGCCCAACACTGAGACTGAACCAACACATTTTTAGCGACACCCACAAGCTGTTAGATCTGTATATTCCACAAACCTAGTCTGTAGACAATTCCATTCGGCAAACAACTGGAAAGTTCCCAGTGAAAGAGCAAACCTCACACGAAATATATACAGTAACAATAAACACAGTTATTTTATGTTTGAACGCCATTACGCTTCGTATTGACATTAGTCGGAATAGTTTACAAACACGACACGAGTTAACTTGAGTGTGAAATACTCGTATGTACGTAGCGTAGTCCTAGTACAAACAGCGAGCGAATTGTGAACCGATAACATGTCACCATCGACTTTGCTATGGAAAATTAAATTGTTCTATCGTACCTACATTTTACATAATGCCTTTCAATCCCTGAAGGGGTAGGCAGAGGTGCAATTTTTACAGTAAATGCGACAACGATTTTTATCAGTCATTGTGTTAGTAGTTACGTTTGATAGAAAAGAAAAATTTAGCATATTGAAAAACAATCCGCCTTCAAGCTCGTACTTCTAATTTTTTCTAAAAATTTAAAAAAAACTCATTTGTTCGGCAGTTATGCTAATGACTGTTTGGCCTACGACGTTTTTGTGTTATAAGTACCTACATGTATATAAGTACCGTACGTATATGGAATTGTAAAATATCTGTTACGACATGATAAATTATTAATATCTAAGGTAAAAACGGGTTACTAGATTTTTACTGTAAATAAACACTTTACAACAGTCTAGAAATAATATTATACTTCGCAGAATCTGAATACATTTTCCAATTCAGCAAATCCAATTGAAACTAAAATTTGGTCCACGGAAGTCGAATTTGCTCGAGCAACGGAACGGTCGAACATATCGTATGTAAATAATATAGCCACATATTATCTTTTATGTTTATGTAGTCCCTAGCGAGAAAGTTACTGCGCATATCTACATATATACATATTATAGTTTCTACTAATGGTACCAGCTTCCATGCAAATGAATTCTAGGAAATATTTCAAAGCATAACAGTTAGATTCTGAAATCAAAAGAGCTCGCCTTTGATGAAATTGTCATTGCAGTAAGAATTCGCTGAACTAAATAAATCGGTACAAAAGTAAAAATCCACGTATATATTTTTCCGGGTTGGGGTATTTTAAAAAACTAAGAGTGATGTCAAAGCACTGTCATATAAAATAATGTACTGCTGACCTTTTAACAACGCTTCTATTGCACATAGAAATAAAACTGATTCATTTCAACATTAGCAACGTCACGCTTTTTATCCCCGAAGGACAAGGCAGAGGTGCACATTACGGCACGTAATGCCGCTATACAATGTTTACCCACTTTTCACCATTCCTGTTATAAGTCCCATGTATAATGGGGTAAGTTCAACAATAGTATTAAGACAATTTCTTACAAATAAAATTTACCTTCCACTATATAATGACTGATGTCCGCGAAAGACAATACAATAAGGCAATGTTAATCGCAGCCAAAATAAGGTTGTAGGTACCATACCTTCTGACCCACAAGCATTTCCTTACCCTATAAAAACTAGCATATTACTGAAAACCCTCTCACCACATGATACGTCCCAACCTTTTATATACTCCGTACATATATGACTTAGTGGTGTTTCGGTACGAGCATTAAAGCATGGCCAAACAAAAAAGGATTACTGCAAGCCAAATGGCACTTCGCGAGAAGAGGCTTAAGTCGTTGTAGACCGGAGTGAATGCAGGGGAGGACTCAGGTAGACGTTTGACCTCTCGTCCTAGATGAAGTACTTGGGCGGAGAAACAACGAATGTTTTTGTTCAAAAGGAAGCAACGTGTTGTTTGATGTGTTGAGGTTGAAACTTTGCGTTGAATATTTTCGACATTTTATTTTAAGTTAGTAATAATAGTACAATGTATTCTAAATTAGTTTAATTTCAGACTAATTACACGAACAAAAAACCAATAAACTACATGTCACAAAGCTTGTCATACAAGTTTTTAAACATTTTAACATCGAGTATATCAGAATCCTGATTGCAATAAATTATTTATTGATTCCAATTAATTAATATCATCTTTATAATAGCTATACTGAAACTTTAACTAGACATACTGTTTCAGCGCAAATTTTGACAAAAAATCCTTTTTAAAATGTTTTATAATAGCTATCGGTACTAAAAATCATGGTTACATGGTTTATTTAATTCATGGAAAAATCGAGTCACAGAGGGACTCTTCATAATGAGCAGCGCACAGAGGCAGGGACGTCGCGTAGCCTACTGAAAACTAGTAGAGCTTTTCTTTATTAATTTACTGATAAGTAAACCGTGGTATTTATATTTTCCTAACAGATTTTACTTTATTATTTGAAACATTTAAATAGACACACAAAACACACTTTCACCCTTTCACTTCATACACCGCTGTATCGCTAAACTCACGTAGGACTAAAGGAGCGAGGTAATGCTTTAATTGATAGCAGTCATTAGTACATGCGTAGCGTTACTGTCTTGACATCAAAAGCGAAGGGTCGAACGTTTGTGTCTCCTTTGTGTTACAAGCCATATATGTTATTAGCTTTAGAGGAATGGCGGCACTTGATTTTATTGGGTGTGATTTGTCTTGGAATTCTGTTTACCTAGATTTCGTAACTGAGAATTTAGCTGATGGCTTTAATGGTTTTGTGATTGATATGACCTTGAATTTGATTTCGCTAGACAAATGGCACATTAAAATTATACTGGTGGAAGATGTGCGCACTTGTCTGTGAGTGTTTACATTGTATGGCACAGACGAAATTGAATCAAATATCCGTGCCACATTATGGGAACACTTATGCTGGCGCCAGTAATAAATAATGCTAACACTTGCGCTGATATTAGTCAAATTAGTAAATAGAAAAATCAATGTATTAAAATGACACTGCTATTCGTCCAATAATGTCATGACTTACGTCAAATTCAAACATTGACTAAACTTTAGAAGCCTTAGTACGGGTTTATTTTGCGTTTAACCAAATCCGAGAACGCGTTCAGCACTCTGATTGGCCGGCTCGAATAAACCAACCAATCAGAGCGCCAAATGCGCTCTCATTTCGATCTTGTTTAACGTAAAACAAACTCATAATAAACCTTTAGTTAAATGATGAAAAAGAAATATGACAATAGGCTCACCCCCTCTTACATGGTACTTATAACACAAATAGTGAAATAAAAAGTGGATGTACATTACATTGCAGGGGCATTATGTGCCATAATGTGCTCCTAAGCCTACCTCGACGTTACAAAATAAAGCCATGTAGTCTTATTTCAGCAAAGAGCAGATTTCAGCTTCTTTTTATTTGGACAAATTGTGTTATTTAATAAAAAAAAGAATCAGACCGAATTAAACCATTTCAATGAGAAAAAGTTTTGTATTAAAAGTAAAAACAACAAACACATTCTGAGTAGAATGAACAATATTTCAGCTTACTTTCAACGCATTGTTCCATCTAGGTATTAAGCTGTGATCCCTAATACCGGTTACTATTAATTACTTCCCGTTTGAGCCCAATTTGGCTTCACCAATTAAGGCTAGAAGGCTGTTGTTGGCAGAATTATTAGAGGGCAAAGAACTGCCAACCAGGCGATAAATCTTGATTACCTAATACCAAAATATTAAACGCGTAGGGTATTGTTGACAAAATCCATAAATAATTTTGAGAAGAATGAAAGTGGGGAGATTGATTGGGAAAACAAAAGTGATTGGTTTAAGATATTGTGTGGAAGTCATTTTAAACCTTCAGTAAAGGGCACTAGGTTTAATTTCACAGTTAAAAATGCTTTCAACTAAAATAATCAGTTATAGTCATTACCTTCAGGTCGGGATCTGCTTCGATGATCACTTTCTTCAAATTGGTGTAACCTAAAAGCAATCAATAAGTAATAAGTGTAAGTCTGGGAAAGCCAAGCTTCAGCACGGATGGGTCGGATCGACCGAGAGTAGTACCACGACCTTACAGAAAACCGATATGAACCAACGCTTGCGTTGTGCTAACGTTGTGTGAGTGAGGTTTTCGAAGGCCCAATATCCCCACTTCCCAATCCCAATCCCCTATTCCCCACAACAACCCTAAAATTCCTAACCCCAAAAGGCCGCAACGCATTTGTAACGCCGCTGTTGTTTCTATGGGCGACGGCGATTGCTTACCATCAGGTGATCCGTCTGCTCGTTTATCGGCTTATACAAAAAAAAAAAAAACCATATAAAAAGTACTCAAAATTATTAATTAAATTGAGGATAATAGGATAAATCAATCAATTTAAATATACTAAGGGTCTACGGCTTATACATATCGAGTCAATTAACTAAAGCACAACGTATCCCTAACACACGCTACCAATACTTAATCAACGTTAAATTTACATAAAACAAAGGCACAAATCTAAATTAACAACAATGTTCCCGAAACTAAAGAGCTCGGATTTCGGCTGTAAAGTCGAACAATTCCAATAATCTCCGTTCAGCTAATCCTACTCTTCAACCTTTGAAACCCCTTAATTTCCGTCCCTTATAGTAAATTCTGCACTATCCAACATAATTAGAACCTTCAAATTACCCCAAATCGCCGTACGTAGATTACTAAGGGAGGTCATTGTAAAATGGTTGATTTATATTTCTATATTAAAGACACCTGTTTCCAACTCTTTACGATGTATGGATATTGTGACGAACTAATATTATGTTTTGTTAGTTTGAATTCCGAAAATTATTGGAGTGAACGATGTTGTTTTTAGTTTGGGTAAATAAAATAACGTTATACATATTATATAAAAATTGTAGGTACACGTTTAAAATGTACATGCATAATGTACAAGTTTTTACTTATATAATAAAATAGCATGTTATTTTAGAGAAACGGCAGTAGTTATACAATGTTGTTTTATTTGAAAAGTTTTTATACAAAAGTTTACAATATAGGTTATGTTCTGTTTTTGTTGTTGATCCTCTTTATTTATAAACATCAAAGCAAAGTAGATTATGAAGCCTCGTGTACATTCTTTTTCTCCCGGTTTTTTTAATGTTTATCAGGCATTTATGACAAGTACATTCCAAAACGTTGAAATTTTATTCTCTGGTCGTTATGACCCCATTCCTTCGTCCGCGTTACAATTTTCTCAATGATGATGTAAGGTTACCTATACAATAATTGAAGCTTGGGCTGTGACAGACCTGATAATTTTGGTAATACGAAAACTGCATCGCATTTAGCTGCGCCTCTACTTAACCAACCAGGAAAAAAAGTTAAATTTTAATAAGCAATAGGGTATATGAATAATTTTATTTTAACTTAGACAAGTATTTTTTTTAACGAAACAAATACTTTCGAAGATATATTATTGATTTGAAATATAGCGTGACGTCACTTCTAGGTACGTTTTATACGTAGAAATGACGTATTTGCTCCCACTCCTAAACTTCGATTCGTTTTATTTAAGTATAAATGTGTCATAACCTAATTCATTACCTAATTGATGGACTAAACAGATTTTTAATTTTCATACCCCGTCATCATCCCTATTAACAGCATAATGCATCTAAATAGATTTCACAGTCCACGCAACACGTTGCCTCATATAGTTTATGTTCAAAATGTGTAAAACAAAAACCTTTAATTCAAATGTGACGACCACAAACAACACAGCGAAATGATATTTGGTTTTGTGAGCTAACATAAATAACGATAATAAATAAAGTAAACCTTCCTATGTTTATTTGAATATGAGTTAAATAAAAATATTATTATGTTTTTTTCCGTTTTATATTATTTAGTATCTCTTTTACCTATTTTATTTGTTTAAAATCTCCTACAGGATGACATAAATAGACTATGTCAATGGTGTGATATTAACGCCATGGAACTTAATGTCAACAAATGCTATCACATAAAGTTTTCGCGCAAGAAGCACAAATTCTTAACATCTTACACTATGAAGGGACAAGCTTTAAAGAGTGTAACACAGGTCAGAGATTTAGGGATTATTATTGATTCGCAAATACGTTTTACTAGTCATATAGATACAATAGTTGATAAATCAAATAGAATGTAAGCATTTATAAATAGAAATACTAGACAATTTAAATCAATAACAGCATTAAAAGTTCTTTACTATGCCCTGGTACGTAGCAACATTGAATATTGTTCCGCGGTGTGGTATCCTATGTATCAAAATAACATTCAACGTATTGAAAAAGTACAGAAAAAAATCCTAAGAAGACTAATGATAGGCTGGAGCATTTTAAAATGAAATCCTTACTTTGGCGCAGAGACTATTGTGGATTAGTATTTTTATATAAAATTTTAAACTGTAGAATAGACTGCCCATCTTTGTTATCACCAATCCAAATAAAAGTCCCAAGATCTTCCGCGAGATTAGTTAATTATACTCCATTCGCCACGAAATATACCCGAAATAAATATGGCAGTAACGCACCTCTCACCTATACTCTCAGAAAATGCAATGACATTTATAAGAAACATGACATTGATATATTTGCAAGTAAAATACATGTATTTAAAAGAGCCATTTATAGTTTACCCAATCTTTAGTTTTTATAATGTTTGTACTTAATTTCTAATTTCATTGCTATTGCCCTTAATTTCTTAATTTTTTAAATTGTTTTTTTTTCTATACTTATTGCTTGAACGGTCTAAAAATAATGTTGAGCCTATCTTTAATTTAAGAGCATACACTAAACTGTCATATTTTTAAGATTGTCTGTATGTATCTTAGTTGGTAAGCCTTAATAAATAAATAAAAAATAAAAAAAATAAACATATTAACGTTATAAATTTCCTGGTTAAACTTTGAGGTACATACACTCACTTAAAACCTTTTTTTGTAAAAATATTGTATAGATAAAGGGTGCATATTGCTTTTCAAATAAATACTCCAAGAAATAATAAAATACACAAATATAATATTTGCTCAGATCAAATAAAAGAAAAAAATAAATAATTTGGTATAGTATGTCTCAGGATAGTTATTATAAAAATAAGGAAACATTTTTCTTCTTTTTCCTTACAAAACTTGATCTGAGATTTAATTTATAATATTTTATTACAGTGACATTTTTTTCTAAAAATCAGAATTTTAGTGAGATTGGTTTTAAATGCTTACTTTTCAAGTATTATGCGTAACACTTCACGAACCCTTTTCTGGGTCAAATAGAAATGCTTTTCCACCAGAGATGTGCTATGTAGTTGTGCTCTGAGGATGTAATAGCTAAGCTGTGAAACCGTTTCCGTATGTGATCGATACTAAGCTATGTAGCGGTGCGAGTAAGATGTGCTATGAAGATGCACCGCCGCAAAATAGCTGCACGATGAAGATGTGCAGTTCAAGTATGCGTTGTATAGATATTAGGGAAACCAACCGAAGCACGAATCCATAGTACGCATCTTTCCATGTGAAAAACATATCTTAGTTGAACTCGTTTCCACCAGTGCTAAGCTATGATATGTGTACCAACAAATATGATTGGTAGAAGCATAGAATAGCACATAGCACATCTCTGGTGGAAAAACAACCTAACAAAGAGAGCTTATTCGTGTTTACTAGCATTAGTGACAATGTACCGTTTGGGAATAAAAAGTTAAGTCAACGGAGGTTTGAATAGAATTTTTAAACGACCACCTTATATCTAAAAGGCAACTTAGAAACAAAATTGAATACATAACAATAGCTATTTTACTATAAAAACTACAAACATTGATTATGAATCAAAATTTTACAATATTCTTTGCTAATCCCTTAGAGACAAAAGAGTTAGGACAAAAAAAAGAAATAAATAAACCAATTAATCTTAGCGACTGTCACTGTTGAATCAAATCTAGACATTTTATTAATGATATCAATATTAATAACAGCAATTCATAGCAAGCATCCTGTCCTTACACACGACGAGACATCAATCAAAACTTTTTCAATAATCTTTTGACATGATTTTATGAGAATATTAGACAGCTGGAATGAGTTTACTTAGTCATGGTTCGCATCTCTTAAGTAATTAGAGGAACTTGAATATATTTCAAGTACATTTTATATAAAGGACATGAAAACTTGAAGCCTAAGATTCTACTATCATTAATAACAGATTAATACCAAAACTAATAAATGGGACAAGTTGGTTCAGGAGTGTCAAAAGATTTTCCTCTGTGACCAAAATTTGGAGCATCCGACCAAAACCGCTAATCGGGAGAGCGTTAACGAAAGTTAAACAATCCTCGGAGCTACATTGGCGACAGGAGCAATAGATTTAGAAGAGGGAAATGGACGAGTAGGTTGGAGCATGCGTGTGGCAACGTCGCTCACAATGACTGACTGCACTTCCCGGATTCACAGTTTTCAGTTGAAAAAATCCGGCTTAAAAATTTTTGTTTTGAATCAAATTGTTTTGCAAAGACTGTGGTTTGTAACTAAAGTCTAAATATTTTTTTAGATAATTACGATTTGTTTTGGTTTAAGTAAGTTTTTAAATTTTATTGATCACGTGTCAACTAATATCATAACCTTGTTGTGTATTTTATTTAAACTTTTAATTGAAATAAAAAATGAACAAATATTTTCTTTTGCAAAGAATACAATTGTCATCGTTGCTTTTAAAAATCAAATTACTTTGTTTTAAACAAGTCACGTGCTGTTTTTAAGATTTGTTCGAATAAACGTATATATAAAATATTTCAATGTCGACGCGTCTAGAGAATTGAGCGTTAAAGTTTAAGTAAGAATTTGTTAAGATTAGTTGACTAAATCTTAACAAATAAAATCAAGAAGAACACAAGAGAAACGACATTTAATGTCACAAAAAGATTTCATCTTTGTGTTTAAATAAAAATATTGATTTTCAATTTCTTTTATTTTCAGAATCCCTGAACAAACATTTTAGGAAATACAATTTTTCTCATTTCCTTATCCAAGCTATTACTGATTCCTGAATCGCGATTGCTTTGCTATTCATTCCAAAACGCCGGATTATGCCGCTCACTTTCTAGAATTGGGTCAATCAGGAATCAACGAAACGAGAATATTATTTGCACAAAAAAAAAACAGCCAAAAATATCCAAATTGGGAAGCATCAGGCTTCGTGCGTCGTTTAATAAAATGACGTATCACGTCACGGCCCTCTTACAATTTTATGAAACATAAGAGGCTATGTTTACGCAATATATTACGTCGCACGTGTACTGCCGCAGACCGTAAAGTTTACACACAATTTAGCTCTTGTTTTTAGTATTAAATGTAAAGCTATAGAATTTGTAAGATATTAGAGTAATATGGAGTTGAAAAGGGCTTTGGAGATGTATTATGTTTAGGAATAGGGGCTTAAATTACGTGATATTTGGCTTACGGAAGATTTGGTAGCGCGATTTTAATCTTCGCCTAAGACGGTATAACCAAAACAGTACAGAATTGAAATTCATGATTATAAGAAGCAAGGGTAGGTAATAACATAGTTTCATAATATAAGGAGGATTATAATACAGCAATATGAGATTCTTTCTGCAGGATATTAACGTCATTCGCGATATCATGGGTGAACGAAGTTTGCTAAAAAGAAAAGACGTTACTTGCTTAGTGTGCTCATCCAAGCGTGAGCAGTTCCTTCCTTTCTTTGAAAGTTTGACCTTATACAGTGAACGATACACTGGAAAGAGCCAAATAGGTAGCAGGGGTTATACTCGTGTTACTTTGTCTCTCCACTCAGTTGTAACTCATACAGTTTGCTACACATGCTCCACTAAGATTAACGACTAAAGTGCTTAAGTGATGAAGCAAAGTACTTCAGTACTTCATCAAGTATAATTGCTCAAAATATCGTAATAAACTAAGTAAACTCAGTGAGGGATTAAATCCGACTACAAACACATGTGGGGAGTTACTGTGCAGACATTATATAATTTGAATGTTCTAGTCTGGAGTTATGCAAGTGGCCTGCGCTTGTCTTTGATAAAGCAAATGACCTCATCCACGAAGGTTCATAATTAATTGCTAGAGAGTATTTGCCGCCTAATCACTTTGACTTGGGATATTAATTTTAAATGAATTTTGTGTTTGTAGACGGCCTTTGTCCAACAGGGTGTACTAGTCTTTTGCATTTTAAATGAGTTTATGAACAATTGTCATTATTGTAAATTATTTAAGGTAGATAGATGACATCGCTGTTATTTTGGAACAAATATGAAGTGTATTATTAAGATTTCATGATTTCGTATTACGAAAAGATTAAAGGTGCTCATTCATAAGTAAATAAAAAGTCTTAGTAATTGATAGAATGTAATAAATAACTGAATTACTGATTTCTCCACCACTACACTAGCCCTCATTAGGTTCCTGCCCAACCGAACAATCTATCCTCATTCCAGATTACCTTTATCAGTACAAATGGGCGCACCATACATCAAATTATGTGACAAACATGTGCTAACTACGTTCCAACTACATTCCAACCATTTGCCAACAGAGACCAAACTAACACCAACATTTGGCGACCCTACACCTCCCTTCCTTATTTATCTAACATGTTCTGCTATTTTGTGGCGTAATTCCGCAATACTCAAGCCAAGAGCACTAGAAAGGGATGTCATCGTAACATAAATAATGTAGGAACATAATTATGTAGGTAGATGTCAATTTGTCTGTGTATATATGCTTCATTACGAATTCAAGGCGCGGCATGCAGATCATACAAAATTTGCGTGAATTTTTGAATATTATTACGGCTTGTTTGTGTTAATTTCTCGCTATGAGAAAATTTTGTTGTTTGTATTTTATGCAATTTTTTTGCTTGTTTATCTATGTGTGTTTGTTTGTTAGTAGTGACTAACAACGTTTTATTTTCATATTTTTGTATGGTAACTATGAAAATGTAGTTTATTTATCAGGTTTTCAGTACAAGAAAAATACATTTAAAGTGCTAACCAAATCTCGTTCGAAAGCTCCGCATAGTATCCAATAAATAACCTCTCCGCCTGTTACCGAAACCGCAGCAGTGCTAGCATTAATGATGAATACAATACTCCAGCTCAGAACAGGCGTTCGTTACCTACGCATCTGTTAAAACCATGCTATCAATTTGCGGATTAGTAATCTACCACCACGGTCTTCTGGGTCACAAAATATTGTAACTAAACTTTCGAAAACGTTATTCCCAACACGAGTTTATGAAGATAAAGTACACGCAACAGTGATGAGCATTCACCTCCATTTTATGTTAGAATGACTCCCAACTAATTAAAACTGTGTTGAAGTTCTGCCCTTTGGGGCTAGTAAAAACTTTTCAACATGTCCTCACATGGAATTTCGGGGGGCTTTGAAAACGGGTTTGGTACGGTACTGGCTTACTTAGACCCTTTTATGTTTTACGTGAACAGATTTCATCGCCTCATTAGTCTGCCATACAAGTTTGACTGCTGATCAAAAGATATTATATGAACTTTAAGTTGATATTTGCTTATATTTAGTGTACTTACATACCATTTTGTAAAATGTATTTTTGCACCTATGCTGTCCTTTCGTTTTTTTTCTTTGTGTCACAGAATGCGAACAGCCCGTAGTAACTCCGCCTAGTATATTCTTTGTTCCACTTCAGGGTATTGGATATTATTTTTGGCCAAGAAGGATTCAAATTAGTATTTTTTAAGAATACGCAATCTAATTGTCAATCTATTTGTCAATCAATTCCGGATTTATACCTGAGCAGAAACACAACAACTAGAAGGTATTTGTCAAAGACTCGATATCTTTGATAAATACTAAACAGAATTCTGAACTTATGAATTATTGCGGATTTCAGTATCAAATACTAACAATATCTGCCTTATCTAAAATCTATAGATCAGTAACTGTAATTATGACTATGTTTTGCTAGTTATAGCTGCAGTTTTTTTTTCTGTAAATCATTTTTAGACTTTCTACATATGGTTGGTTAAGAATGTATTTAAGCATAAAAAATAATTTGTTATTAATGAAATATAAGTATTACCACACTTGTATCACTAAAACCTCGTCTATATATTTTCTGAATATTTTATTACTACTTAGCTACTTAATTATGCTATCAAGAAAACGTCGAGTTTCATAAATAAATTTGTAAAAGTCTTGAGCTTAAAGGTTTTTGGCATCATCTGGTGTTCTTGTACATAAATAATGACAGTTACGGATCATGTTAATCCGATCCCCTCATTTAAATTTCACAATGTGGGTTGATAAATAGGTGATTCACTTGGATTTTCATCTCTCCTATAAAATTAAATATGTATTGTATAATAAATGACTCCTAGAACGAGCATACAAGTAAATAGTTATGTTTTTGTGATAGTGTAATCGTTTGATGAATATTATATGCTTTTGATTTCCAGTAACCAACAGTAGGTAAGTGTTATCCATGGTAGATTTCTTTATAATTGTGTGGCGTTTAAACTGGGAGTAAGGGTGCTTTCCATCAGAGATGTGCTATGCCACGTGGCTGTGGATGCGTTTGGCTTCCAACAATCATATTCATTGACACACATAGCTTAATACTGGTGGAAACGGTCACATTGTTTCACACTTTACATCTTCGTAGCATAGCTACATAGCACATCCTTGGAAAAGTGAGAAAGGTGGAAAAGCACCTTAAAATATAATGTTTCTGTTTACCATCTATAGAGGACGCAAGTTTTGTCGCTATTAAACAATTACAACCGTAAAATGTTTCCTACAAAGTATTTTCCTAAACTCCAAAAGCAAAGCCGTAGAAAGCCAAATTAAGGACAAATAGGATTGAATCTAGATCGCAGTAACAAAAACAAAACTTTACACGAAGAACTTCTAACAAAACACCTATTTTTTCTTCTTTTCTACTCCGTTACAGTGAATTCTTCTGTTTCGAATTCCGATTCCGAAGTAGAACGGTTTCTTGGCACAAATCAGCCAAATCGAAACTTATTATTGAAATATATTTTTCTCTTACGTCGAAGGGCACTTACTGCTTTTTACTGCATTAGTGGTTGCAGTCGCTTGAAGATACGCCAGAACTTTTAACTCCCACAGACTAATGTCCTGTCTAGCCACTTAGTGCTGAGCACATAGAAATTTATTTGTCAGTCGACCGTACTACTAATCTTGGGCATTTAGAACCTGTCACATTGTTTGTTCTTGCTAAATTATTTGCTTTTCTTCTCACATGTTTATTTGCAGTATAACTTTGATATTGAGACTACAATGAAAGTCATACTGGTCAAGTTCTGTCTTTTCTGGACTCGGGAATGTCTTAAAACTAATCAGCTAATGATGCGGATGACCACAGTGGATGATGAGCAGCATCTTCAAAATTTTCGTAAACCCAACTTAAATCTTCAAGCGTGGCGGATATATTCTCTTAAGAGGTCTATATGAGTAGCAGCGCGACAATCGCCGCGTCGTGTGTCGCGGAATGCTGCTCATGAATATGAGCCTCTAGTATGGCTTGAAACTAGTCGAGTTCCTCGTCAAACAAATACGTGAGTAAGCCGATAACATAATAATTAATTTAGGCCTATATTTAGCTGATTGGATACTAAAGGTTAATAAATTTTTCTTTAAGATAAACCATGGATTTTGAGATCGAAGCTAGTGGTTCAATTCACCCACATCCTATTACAATGGGACTCATAACATAACGGATGAATAATAAATATGAGTGTGCAATAAGTACTCCCCTACGTGCTCCCTCGGGGAATAACGGCCGTAATGTTATGGTATGTAATTCTATGTTGATATGGAATTGGTTATGGCTACGATATACTTACCTATATAATCCTGTATCACTTACCCATACGTGTTAGTATGTCGCTGGAAACGATGTTTGGATTGTTATCTTTTTTGAGATATTGTCATTTTAACTGTCGGTTTGGTCGGTATACCCCAAATGGGCCTCGTTTTAAATTTCCAAGTCGAGAAATTTTGTAGTAGCTTTTCGATATTCAAAATATCAGTAATGTCAGTGAGTTAATGATCGTGTTTGCTGTATGGCAATAGGCTCACCTCATATTCCATAGAATTTATGACAAAACTATCTTGTTACACAATGTCCTGATAGCTCTATGTACAGAGTACAGATAACTTTGAATTAACTATGTTGTAACTCTAAGAGTCTTAAATGTATTTAAGACTTTACCTTCCTTAGATGAAAAAATGATGTTACTCATATTACCATACGAGCTTTTAGTACATCACCTCTACTCTGGTTCCGCAACCCTGTTCTGTTATCAAAGCAAGTCAGTGAATAATTCTGTCTGCCTACAAAATTGTGTATATGCAAGCACTCCGCGTTAGATGGACGAAACGCAGTGAAAACTGTCGGCTTGTTTCAGATACATATCACTAGCAGACACGAGATGTCAGCCAAATGGAATGAGAATTTGATTGTTGATTATGTTTTGGCCTATATATTGTTGGTGTACTGCTTTTATGCATCTAAATGGTGATTGAATATGGCATACATTATTCGAAATTGTGTTCAATATTTGGCGGTGAAGTTGGTCTCAATTTCAGAATGGATTAATAGCATAACATTGTAGTGACGTGGGTATTGTGAGGAACTATTAAGTTCTTTGCTCATTCTCCTCTATAATATACAACTAGTCAGCTTCCTTAGTGAGCGAGGTTAACAGTGATCCAATACCCATCCCCCAAAAGGTCAGCATCGTACTTGTAACTCCTCTAGTGTTGGCCAAGGACACCCGTCCTTGGAAGGTGCTGATCCGTCTGCTCGTTTATCTCTGTCCCATCAAAAGTACTTTTGTAATCGTCACGCTTTTTATCCCTGAAGGCGTAGGCAGAGGTGCACACATTACGGCACGTAATACTACTGTACAATGTATTCGTACACCCACTTTTCACTATTTGTGTTATAAGCACCGTTTGTGTTAAATATGTAACACGGGATGAGATTATTGCCATATACCGGACACAATTTCGTGCTACTACTAAGAAATTTTCGAAAAACCGAAATTTTGTCTCTACTACTATTACTAGCCCAGTAATACCTTGCCTTACCCGGGAATCGAACCCGAGACCTCTCCCCAGCAGTCACAATTATTGTGACCAATTGACCAACGAGGCAGTCCTATTGAAAAAAAATTAAAAAGCAAAATCTTATTAAAATAAAATTGATTTTAATCAAACTTTGACGTCTTTCATCACATCAAAAGTTTGTACTCGTAGATAAGTCTTTATCTCAGTGTTTCTCTAAGATAAGAACCAACCTACAAGTACCAACATACATCTTAAAAAAATATACACCAACATCTTACCATCTACACCGGATTAGTTTCCAGAGAACACGTAGTGATGCGATTTGCGAGCTCACTAACATGAGCTACTGCAAACTGTAGCTGAAAGCAGACCAACTCAAAACTTGACTAACTAGAGCTAATGTGTAGCGCTCAAGCTTAAACTAGTAAGCGAATACGGTCGAGTGATTTACTCCTAACATGTTTGAATGTAAGTATATCTTGGAGTGTTTGTATGTTGAATGTACGTCAAGTAAATAATATTATGTAGCGACGTAGTCAGTACCTAGACCATGATGTAATTAATTGGTCATGTATTAATTACGCTCTGTGAAATATTGAAGGATACTTTAGAAAAGTTATGTATTTTAATAATAATTGTAAGCATGTTTTATTACAGATGTCTGATTTGTTCCTAGTAAAAGTATAACTTTTCTCAAGTCTTTTAGACATTTTCTAGGTTTAGAGTGCTTTTCCACCAGATTTGTGTTGTGCTACGTTGCTATGGATGCGTTTGGCTTCCAGCACACATCCATCCATCCAAAACATAGCTTATCTGAGTCCATTTCCACCAGTACTAAGCTAAGTCTATTAATTGATATGATTGGTGGTAGTCAAACGCATTCACGGCAACGTAGCATAGCACATCCGTGGTGGAAAAGCACTCTTAAACTTGCGTCTTTGTCAGCATAAAGTACTGATATTATGTGAGTTTGTTCTTCAGTCTAATTGAAAAACAAATTACTACAGGGACTTAGAATAAACATTAAAAAGAAATAAACAGAGACATTTCCAACATCAACCTTTAATGAAATTATAAATGATTAATTAATAAATTACTTTACAAAGAATTACCTATTTACATTGAGTAACCTAACTTAACTTATAATATTTACGTGAACATACAAAATACACAAAAAATGTGATAGTTTATTTAGATTTTACATTTGTATGAAATGTTGAATTCACTAGAAAATTTCGTTGGTACTAATTTTACCACAAATTCGAACAAATAATTATAAATATAGTAAACAAAGTGTGTTTACTTAAATGATAGTTCATGGTTTGGGTGTAAGTTGCATTCGGTCGGCTGAACTGAAATACATTGCTGAAAACTATACATAAGAAGATGTTTAGTTTATTCTATACTGGCCTATGATTCCCTATTCCCCTAACTAAGGGGGCCTTTGTTCAGTAGTGGACGTCTCTCGGCTGATGATGATGATGATGATGATTCTTGGAACCAACCCTTTTTTAGGCAATATTACATTTGGTAACATATCTTACTCAGTGTTCTTATGTTCAAAATGTATACATTATTTCAGTTTTCGATTACTGTTTTTGCATTGGGATCATAATTAATAGGTAACGTCAACCTTATAAATGTAATAAAGACAAACGTAATGTAAGAAAAACTTAATATAAGAAAGCTTTACCCAGTTTTAAGCGCTAAGAAAAATATAGCGTTATATTTTAACAAAATGTATCGAGAAAATTCTTAAAAGCAGTTATTTTTCACTTATTCGATACTATCTGTATCCTATTGGCGTTCGTCCAAAGAACTGTTACTGTCTCAATGAATGGTATTTAACGATTTTTTTATGTATACCCTTGCTGATGTAACTTTGAATCCAGATAAATCTATTTTTCTTTTTTTTTTAATCTTGCTCCAAACTAGGATTTACTCCCCCTTAAAAAACACTTGGATTTTACAATATTAGACACGTATTTTTTATTTTTTTAAGAATTCAAATACTTTCGATTTGAAATATTGCATGACGTCACTACTAGGTACATTTGATACGTAGAAATTTAATGACGTATTTGTTCCAACTCCTAAACTTTGATTCGGTTTACTTAAGTATTTGTATCGTATATGACAAAATAAAGAATACGTGTCCAATAATTTTTCATTACCTAATTGACAAAATTTTCATACCTCGTCAACATCCCTATTATAAATCGTGATGAAAATTATACAAATCAAATATAAACATTTGTGGTAAAATTAGTTCATAAATAGTTTAATTTACCTCTAAACAATTTGATTGAAACATTAGCATTTAGGATTGTTTGTGCATTAACTGAATATCTAATATTAACACAACCTCAGAGTTGTATGTAGTGATTCAATTAAATGCTATGTTTGCGGTCAGTGCTGGGATGTTTACCCACAAAATGCTTGAGCTACAAAACAAAATAGTTTTAAATGGAGGAAATAAATGTTCACTTGATAATGGACGTGACCCTATTTTACTGATTCAATTTACCCTTCAAATGTGCTCGGGTGTACCTTTTGTGCCATCGAGGTACTTTTTATTTATTTTATCTTTATATGGGGTAACGATTTTCAAACCAGTTACTGCCCACATGACCTACAAAAGATTCCATAAAGGTTCTTTTAAATGTCACTTGAATCGCCTCTTAGGTATCCTGTGTTCAAGTAGACCGTGAAGGTTAGTACATTATCTCCATATTACTAGGTTTTATGCATACATCGTTCACCGCGCAAATAATGGAACTATTGAAGTGTGATGATAATTTACATTTTTATTCATCCTGTACATTCAGTCACCACAAAAGACTTGTTGTATAGTGTGAATAAGTTGTCGATAAAATTATGTAAACATTCTTGGTGATAAATCTAAATATGTAAAAGAGTCTGGTGGATAGGTTTCAGCCACATAGAACCAAGCTGTAATATTAGTTGATTTTGGAACATTACTTGGACTTATTTGAAGACTCAAAGATTATTTACGTAGGTGAGCATGATTGTCAAACATAATTATAATAAGACAGAAATGTACTCTGTAAATGTCTACCACGCCCAACAACAGCATCAGCAAGATTCATAAGTTTATCTGCAACGTTGTAAAGAACTTAAACACAACGCTTTCTTTCAATCAGGCTCCAAGTTCCAAAACATACATCCATCTCTTGTCTCGTCCATTATCATCAAGTGAATCTTCTATCAATACAGTGACATTGGCAAAAGACATCTTATCATTATAATTTTTACATAATACATCCAAATTCACATTCCTCTTAATATTATTATGTACTTATAACTTGTATTATATACAACTGATTTTATTTTATTATATGAATATCTCAAATATTTACATAAAGTTCCTCAATAGATTCGCAACAATATAAATCAAGTTTCATGATGAGAAAAATCCAAGTTTTCTTTTAGAAAAGTATCCTACGATAAAATTTCATTTTCCAAGACAAATTGCCTATCGTAATTATACTTATAGTTTATATCACATTTTTTACATAGAATTATATTACTATTTACACTTTCATAAGGTCTTTTGAATTCAAGAAGCGAATGTATTTACATAAGGATGCTCATTTTAGTTTCTGGTTGAGTTTTATTTACATTCTTAGTACTCATACAATATGAATGTTTCATGAAAAATAATGGAGCTTAGTAAACAAGAATTTTAATATTCCTTTAAGAAGAACAAAGTAAACATAGTATTATATACGTCTCCATTCGGTTAGTATTTACAGTTGCGTGGTCCATATTAATACCATAAAAGCTGACAGAAAGACGGGAACGTTTGAGCCGATCGATGTCGTTTTAGAAGATTGGATTAAGTTCCTGTAATCTTTCGCCTCATTCTGTGACGGGTAGGTGTACGTCCTGTCCGTCACACTTTTAACGTCCTGCGGGCATGGCAACGTTTCCACTGGGATCTGAAGTAATGTCCTCTCATTTTCACCCTTAACAGCTTTTGGTTCATCAACGTAAGCGTCGTCTGTTTCGTCTTGAAAAAAATCATCCGGATTATCCGAATAATCTCTTATTTGACTTTTGTCATCGCTATCGTACAAATTGTTTGATCCGATAACGCTCCTTTCGAAATAAGTAAAGTGTGAATTTAACGAAGGCTCCACGTTGAATTTGCAAATGAAATTTTCGAGAGATGTTCGTACTTTGACGCTTTTGGCCTCGTGACGAAGCTTATGCATCCATGCGAGATGACAGTCGCACGGGAATTCGTTGCCTGTAACAATTGACGCGTTAATTAATTCCCTAATTGGAGTAATGACGATGTTTGAGAGTGCCGTCTGTTGAAATATAATTGATTTTTATTCGATTCTTGGAAATATTTCTCCAATAACAAAATAATATTCGATTCAAAACAAATTAATTAAACCCGTACAATTTAAGACCAATTAAAATATAGTTTACGTACCTTCCAAGTAAATGTAGCTGTTTTGATTCTTCATGTTGTCGTAGATCGGGTGGAGGTTCTCGAACGTGAACCTCTTTAATTTGTTATGCCTTAGATCTAATGCGGCCAGTCCCCTGACCCCTTCGAATAGGCTGCTGGCCAAAGTTACAAGTTTGTTATGACTTAAACTCAACTTCCTTAATTGCGATAATCCATCAAACGTCCTTTGGGCCAAAATATAAATTTCATTATAATCTAGCAACAATGTCTGAAGATTCCACAATTCAGTAAATGTAAATGAATTTAGTTTGGATAATTTGTTTCTTCTTAAATCTAATCGCTTTAGATTTGCAAGTCCATAAAAGCACTCCTTCTTGAGATCGCTTATATTATTTCTATCGAGTTCTAAGTCAATTAAGTTAACTAGATGTTTGAACGCGCCGTCGTGAATGACGGTAATGTTATTACTAGTAAGATATAATTTCTGAAGTGCCGGTAGCTCGTAGAACACTTCAGTTTCTAGTTCAACTATTCTGTTCTCATCTAAAGTGAGTATCGTTAAATTTGGCAAATTATAAAACGAATGTTTGCCAAGATAGACTATTTGATTCTTAGTTAGTGTCATTTCTTGTACAGATGTTACGTTGACGAATGTGTAGCTCTCTATTTTGTGTATTGAGCTGTATTTGATACTGAAGTGTTTAACCTTTCTCAAGTATCTTAGGACTTTTGATGGTACAAAGTCCAGTCCTCCATCTGCTCTTACATTGAAGGCTAGGGTTTCTATATTGGATTGGGATGTGAAGCTTGCCCATAGTGGGTCCGTTCTTTCTATCCCTCCATTGAAGACCCAGCATTCTGTCTTTACAGCTTCGTTGATCTCTTGACTGAACTCGCAGTAGCAATGTACTTTGGAGTCTCGATCGCTGATGTCACATATGTTTATGGTCGCTGGTAGTATTTTCTCTTTTGTTTTTCTTCTGTTAGCATCAAGTGCTTCTATTGCAAATAGCAACAGTAGCAAGGTAGCGGGTACCTTCGGAGCCCGCATACCTCCTACCTGAAACAAAGATAAACGGAATTAAGTAATTTAATTTCGCCTTCTACATCAAAAGTGGACTCGTGGATTTTATTATTTGTTTTCTCTTACGCAGATGCTTTTAATGTAATGTTTTTTTTTGTAATTGTAATATTATAAAACAAGGATATTAGTAAATGAAATTAATTAGGCACAGATCTGAGAATGTTTTTATTTTTATTACCTACTCTGATAAAAACTTATATTATGATGACAATATTGATATCTCACGAAATAATAGTGTCTAAAAAACATAAATAGCAACGATTACCGTTTTTTTTTAGGGGAAAAGAGAGGGAGTGTCTGACTCTTATTGAGTAAGAACTACCCCGTTCCTACTCCTGCTTGTCGAGCTGGTAGACCACAGCTCCGGATCAGGTATCAGTCCTACTGGGCTCCACCTGTGGTGGTCTGATCTGGCTCTTTGAGGTACATGTGGAACGCGACGCGGTGTAGCAATTACCGTAGTGATCCGTGCATACGTTTATTAAATCGACACACAAAATGTTTCGACCAACAATTCCCTATTATTTGTTTGTACATTGCTTTGTTAATACACATGTGAGCACAAAGGAAATGTATACGTAATCTACATATAACATGCATCATCACTATGAGCATGTTCACTATGAGCTTCATTAAATTAATTACGCTAAACTAAACTAATGTACAAACAATAAAACACGTCCGTCATACTTTGCTCTAATTTTTATTATGAAGCAAATAGGACGCCAACAATTTGATAAGAATAACTTTTAATACCCAGAACATAAAAATGTTTTACTGGTCTCTTCCACGTAATAACACAAAATACCTAATAATAAAAATAAGTAGCTTCTAAAACGTAATCTCAGTATTAAATTTGTAAGCGAACCTTACAAATGAGTAAGCAGCTTAAGAAGCAATATTATGAAAATAAAAAAGAAACCAACATTCGGAGTTTCCAATTACAAATACCGGATTTCAGAGGCGATTAAGAAAAATGTATAATGAATGATTCGAAAGCATTTTAATTAAATAATTTTAATATGGACCGTTTGCTTTTATTAAGTCCGCCTTGATTTCTGAGGTCCGGAAATGGAACAGATAAAAAAAGTAAAATGTAATTATTCGATATTCTTTTAATTGGACGTTCGCAGTCAGTTGTTTTTTTCGATGGCTGAACGTAATTAATTGCTGGGTGTAGACGTATGAGGATTAATAAAAAGACTGATCAGTGTTCGAAATGGAAAAACGAGTATGTCAGCATTCTGCGCAGTATAATTAACGTTACCTTGGAAAATAGGGATTTATGTTACTTTTATCGGATTTACTGGTAGTATTAACGGTAATATCGGAAAATTGTTCATCGGATCTTTTAATCTTATTATTGTGGCAGGCGGCGATGTTTCAAGTTTATTTTTTATTCTTTGTACTTGAATTTTACGATTTATTTTCATTATCTTTAACTTTTGCTTATATTATTTCTGCATGGTTGGCGCGGTGGCTGGACAACTTGCTGCTACGCAACGTGTAGCGGGTACGATTCGCGCATGGAGCAACTCTGTGTGATCCACAAATTGTTGATTCTGGTCTGTGTGTGGGAACACACACGACAAAGGAGAAAATCCAAGCGTCAGGCAACATTTTAAAAAACAATAAAAAATCATACATTGTGGGACATTGAACAGCTTACTTTCGTGACCTATCATAACCTTGTTTGCAAAGCATCTTTCAACTTTATTTTTTTGTCCTAACTAAGCATGCTAAATTAACAGCATTTGAGGTGAAACGTAAGAGAATAAAAACAGAGAATTAAGCGGAGCTTGCAAGTCATGAATAACCATGTCCAACTCAAAAACGTAAACCTAAGTGTTGAACGTTCAAATAAACATATTAGCGTTTGTTTATACACGGTGTGTGTGGACGCATTTTTATGGATGAGTTATCTCTTCAATTTGCAACAACAAACACTGCACAGTTGTCGACAAAATGAAACGTTGACATGTATATTTGTATGTTTTTTTTTGAGATATCGCTGTTGTTAGAGTAGGTACTAAAATAAATAGAACGTCGATAGCATCCGTTGTATTTTTTTTATATTTGAGATCATTTTTCTGTTTTTATATTTTCTTGATTTGTTTTTGTTTGTTAGTTTGTTTTTCTAACCTTATTGTGAATCTGTTTCATGTTATTAGAATTAACATCTATTGGTAGGTGATCGTGTAGGAATACCTAACCTTTTGTAATAACAATATTTACAGTTAATATTTTGTTACACGCTGTATAAACATAATTCAAAATTCAAATTTAATTATCTACACATTTAATAAATGAAGGGCATTCCTTCGTTTGGTGACCCCGTATATTAAAAATAAAAAAAAAACACTAGACTCATTTCAAATTGTATATAAGTGTTGTTTTTCAACAAAACAATAAAATAAAATATCAAAAAGCTATTATAAATGCAAAATAATAAAATTTCAAACAAACTATTTTTAATTCCCAAATCGGCTTGAAACTCAAAACCTCATAATTAGAATGTCGTTCGTATGTCATCCAGAATGGACATTAAAAGGCCAGACTTTGTTAATTAACGTGGTTTTGCAAAGTTCAAACTTATGTTTAATATGATTTAGTCAGTTTTTCGTTTAACGACTCTTGGGATTGACAAATTATGAATTTCATATAGTTAAAACTTTTATATTTTTCTGGGCGTCTTTTTTAGATAGATGTTTAAATTAGAATTTTGGAAAAATCTTTTTGGACATGTACGTAAAAAGCATCTCTTTTTTAATAAATGAGTCTTGTGGCAGCATGATTCCTATCACATCATAAAGCCTCAAACATGTCTTTTCTCGCCTTTTAAACTTCTTACGAACAACAAATAACTTTTATACCGTATTATACTTATAGATACGTTCTCACGCTTTCACAGTTTCACATATTTTCTAACAATCACATCAAACTGATATAACATTAAACATGCCAACAAAACACCATCACCTTGCAATTCCCTTACACCAACAAAACACTAATCTTATAGAGAAACTATCCCAAATACAGATCAGTCTTTGTCGCCCAAGCCGCACCCTGGCTAACAACTCTTGCAGATGTACTAGCAGCGGACGAATTCACCACATTTATCACCATCCTCATCCACCATTCCTTATCCACAGTGTTATGATTAGTGTTGCCCAGCAAGAGTCTTGCAAGTCTCGCATTTACCAATTATTCAACTTAATTTTATTATACGATTATGATTTAACTCTATTAACTGAGATTTAACTTGCAGATTTAACTATACAGTTATATTGTAAGGTGTGGCCGCTATTAAACAATCTCAAAATATAATATACTAGCTACTATGTTTCGTCATTGTAAGATCAAAAGCACCTAACATATAAAAAATAGCATTAGGCTAATAGGTATTTATTTGTGAGACTAGCTAACCTCTTGCCGGATAGTTAATATAGTTAAATCATAATCGTATAAAAAAATTAAGTTGGCTTATTAGTAAATGCGAGACTTGCAAGACTCTTCCTGGGCAACACTAGTTATGATTAAATGCCTCCACTGTTAAGTCTTGGATTTAGGAACGGTGAATTAATCAGCGCCAGGGTTTCAGTTTATAGACTGTTTTGTTATTTAATAGCCTGTTTATGGTAGTGATGTTTCATTTGCGACATTTGATAAGGATTAGGGTAATTTTGTTAAGTCAGTCACGACATTACCTTGGCTATTGTTTGGTTTGCGTTATCCTATTTTGGTAAAGAAATTAAAAGGGAAATACTAATGGTCGTACTAAAAATAGATTTAATTTGTTTAGCAAATTAGTCGAAGCCTAAATGGATCTATCGGTTATAACATAAAATAACTTTTAGTAGTTTTCAACGCAGTTAATTTTAGCAAAGTAATCCGTTTAATGTAACTTATTGGAATAAAGTACTTAAATTTTGTGGATAATGACATTAAAGTTCTGTTTGTCAAATCACCCTGAAATTTTAATATCATTACGGCTCTCACTCTTCGCCAATGCGCACTTGAGACATAAAATCAACCACGATTATTCCGCACTTAGGTACTAGCAACCACTAGCCAACTTAGATAACGTCCACTAAAACTCATATAACATTAAATTTACGAAGCAAGCCAGCCGTTCCACTTCAGCTCTTAACCTTCAGCTTTATTTCATTGTCAAGTCTTCTACAAGATCAAAAAGCTAAAGACGACGACAATTCTAAGATTAACCGTCCGTATAAAAACAAATAATAAATTTTATATCAGTTGTGAAAGCGTTGAGCCTTTATTTCATTTTCAATTGAAAGCTGAGTCGCGAGATTTTATATAGAAAGGCGTACATATAACATTAGTCGTACCGCGCCGTCATATAACGACGTACGTACGTTTGAAAACGTGAGAAGGTGTTGTACATAAATTTTAATATTTCTTCACTCTATTCGGTGATGCCGAAGTGTTTTCGCTAACATCCATCACACGCGTTGCGTCAACGTTCGACCCAATTCGATTTTTATGTTAGTGCGAATTTCACTTACTAATGGTCGAATGATTGAACGGAATATGCTGCTTATGACTTGAATATTATATAAGGTGCTAGTCGGTGCCGGGGAAATATTTTACTCGTTCCTCGTTTTGAGCTATTCAAGTGAGAAATTGCAGTTTTTTTTTATCGGCGCTACGTTTGTGTTATAAATAAGAATGTGCCTTTATTTTTCGAGCGTATTGTTTTTTTCTCTTTTGCCTTTCTAGAGGTCTTAAACAAAGGTATTTTGTAAATAAGTTGGCTAACTATTAGAATAATGATACGAGTCTATCGAGTCTTATGATCGGCCATGGAATTTTTTAAGAAAAATCACGTTTTTTTTTCACATTCAAAATCACGTATTTGTTAATCCAAATACATCATTATAATTTACTATCAGAATGTTACACAGTCAAAGAAATGTTTTCATTTCGTTACTAAGAATTCCATTCAAAACACTCACGACACGACATAAATAAAAATTATTTATTATTCAGTTCTTATAATATATCTAGAGGCTGTCATAATAAAACAGTCTTCCATAAACCGTGTAGAAAATACAAGAACATCAGCAACTGATGTTGCAGTGTTTTCTCAACTACGAAATGCGGCGGTTACCCGAACATTACTTTACAAACAGTTCACTTTACTGGCTCTGTGCACTTTGCACTACGCTGTTCACTGTTTAGTAGCTTGAATACTTTTACACGCTCATATTATGAATTGAGAATTGTTAGAGTAGTAAATAGGGTTGTTTAATTTTAAAAGTAAATAATAAAAATAGAAGTTTGAGAAGAACGAGCTGACAGGTCACCTCATGGTAAGCGAACAGCGTCGCCTATGGACAGCCGTAACACCAGAGGAGTCAAAGGTGTGTTACCGGCCTTTTAACAAGAAATTCGTTCTTTTCTTGAAGGTTTGAAGGACCCTATTATGTCATCACCTGTAATACTTTGCCTAACCCGGAAATCGAAACCGATTCTCTTGCCCGGCAGTCGCACTTGGACCACTCGATCAATGAGACCACACTGTACACTATGGATGCATTAAAGTGATTTGATTTGATTTGATTTAAGATAGTCAGATCTTGATAACAAGAATCATCAATAACTATCATGACCAACTAATACATTAACGAGATTGAATTTTAGCGCTTTAATTCTAGTCCTAATTACAATCAAATATATCAAAGGCTTAATGATCCCAATAATCTGTATCTAAATCAATACAGTAAAGGCTTCGATAATCACAGTTTAGTTAGCTGAAGATGATTAAACAGCGGCTCTCTAGTAATTGGATGATAGCCATTATGTGCGTGCCTTCGTGCCTCGTCGAACATTAGGTTAAGCTCGATTGATTCTCCCTTGTTTGTGTGTGTGTGTGTGTGTTGTTTTTGTTTTCTCTTAGGTACTATTATTTTGTGACACTGGCTTTTGTTTTGTTTTGAAATCTTATTGTCGTTTTTATTTTTAGTGGCATGTTGTGTTGTTGTAGAAAGGGTGATAATTTTGGAAATAATTGTGATGATGACTAGATCAGTATTGCAGTATTATTCAGAATTTGTTTAATAGTTAATGTGTTTCATATGTTGTGTCATAATCGACATGATGAGTATAAAATTGCCATAGTAACAGTACAAAACCTTTTAAGTTATTATAAAAGAAATTACGTTTACAAAACTTCAATCAATCAAAAAAATCAATCACGAAGGAGTATCAATAATAACCTCGCTGAAGGCCTCTCTATCAATATAGGCGTTCCAATAATTATTTTGTTTTTCACGCCTTACTCCGCACACGAAAACAAGGAAAAACCCGAACGTTCACGGAAACAGCCGAAGTTCCACGAAAGAATAACGAATAAATAATAAACTATAGCAAAGTTAATTATGTGGACACAATTGCTGGCCATTATTTTGTCTACCAATAAATTCCCGCTAGTTTCAGCTGAAAGTGAGTGGAAAATGTCCGCAGTTATGAGGACTAGGCCAACTATTTATGATTACGGTACGACGAGACATTTCTGGGCCTAGAATGATAGGAAGGTATTGTAGCTATTTGTAATAACGTTTCTAGGAATCGCTTGCTTCGTTTTTAATATTTTTTGTGAACGTTATAGTAGTGGGTGGTTTACGAGATATAATACAGGCAATTTCAAGGTCGAAGATATCATTATTTGGCAGTTTTTTTTTTAATATCAATATGTTTCTCAGACATGGAGACACTATTTGACATTATCGGAACTGCGGAATACCTAGTGGGTTTACCGGGGCTCCGGCTCGAAAAACGGGAGTCTCACACTCGCTCTCGCTTAGCTCAAAGCGTGAAAAGTCATTGGATGATTTTTCCCCGCAATAAAAATTGCATTTAATGTTAGACATTATACTAAGTAAATTAATACCACAATATAAACATTAAACATAAATTATTCGAAACTAAAACTTAATTCTTTAACTACAAGACTTAAACTAAAACAAACGTATAACTATTTTATCCACAATCCATTTAGTATGCAACCAAAACTGACCGATACGAGTGACAAAAATAGATTTATGTCAGAAAGCTGGGTCGTTTGTTTTTCCAACTACGATAAAATCCTTTCTATAGGGATATTCGTCTTCGCTAATATCAGTAAAAAGTGATGGTCCGACCTATCGGGCAGGATAACCGGAATTAATTACTCCCCTTTTTGTAAAGCCTCATATTTTATGCGCGATACGATAATGTTTCCTAATTTATTGCCTGTAAGACTTAATTTTCATTGTTCTGTTTACATTGCTGTTTGATTTAATTTTAATTTTGTTTATTAGGTATCTAGTGTACATAAACTATATCTATTAAAAAGAAAAAATAAATGTGTAGTATCTAGTTGAATTATGATCAACTCTATTATCCGTCATCCCACACTTAGATTATCTCCTGTGTAGTAGATGAATTTACAAATATACAAGTTCACATATACATGACATCCAGACCCCAAGAAACAATTTGAGGATCACGCAAAGAATCGAACCCGTTAAGCGTCAGCTAGTTGCCCAGCCATCGCGTCTACCGTGGAGAATTTAATAGATTATTAAAAAAAATATATAAAAAAGTGCTCTATACAATAATTAACCTGGAAACGGCACGTACATAAATGTTTCGACTAATAAGTACTCGTAATAGGGATGTGGACCTCGACCAACGAATGTGGAATAAAAAACATATCACAAAATGTGTGAACATAAATCCTCGATCCAAATAAACACGCCAATGCTATATTCCACTAACGGAAAACTAAATACAGTGAATATCCTAAAGCGGGAACCGTTTAACTTTGATATTAAATATCACATTGCTGCAAAGCCATGGCGTCATACATTTAAATGCGTGCGACGTTCAAAGTTAAAAGTCCAAGCGAGGCAACACTCAAAGGAACGAATATTTAAGTAATATTTCGCTTGTAGTACGTACAAAATATACTTTTGTATTTTTTAATACCACTCACTACGATTGCAACGAAAAAGTAAAGGGAAAAAAACAAAAATAAGTCGACTCCAAGCCGAGATTTATGTATTTACAAGAAGAATTTCGAAAACATTCACATTGAAAAGAACAAAAACAAATGAAAAGGGTAATGTCTTCGCTCGGCCGAGTTCTTAGCTGAAAGGAGGAAGCCTGAAATGTTTACTTCGTACGTAAGAGCTCGAATACACGAAGCGGGAAGGCCTTGCCTGCTGCGGTCACGTACATAATAATATAGATCAAGAACTTCGTAGATAGAACCGCTATTTTAATTATGAGACAATTGTTTCGAATGTAACCTAGTTTTATATTCGAAACTTAATCCATCACTCAAATATAACCGCACTAAAATTTTAACATTGGTATTTAGATCTAAATCAACAATCGCTCGATCTACTTATATTGTTGATCCACTATTGTACCTAATATACCAAAATAGGTCCAGTATTCTTTGAGATCAACGCTAATAGACACACAGAGAAACAAATTCAGTAAGATTAAAAAAATAAGTATGTACGATCATTCTTGAGTATGGTACCCAAGAATGAGTATTATTAAGATAAAATACAAAGACGACTGCGTTCAATTAGGGTAGCACATGATAAAACTTTGCGTTCTAATAAATTATTAAAACTATCTTTACCGGTGCGGTGTCGCACACGCCCGTGAGTTTACGGCCTTAGCACAAAAATAAAGCACCAAAAGTAAACTTATACGTACGTTAGTGTAAAAAGGTAGCCAAAAAATAAGGCTGCCTTATGAATGTAAATCCTAAAGCAGAAAAATACAGGTAAGGAATAATTTTTCATCTAAATAAATGTAGGCTGGGAATCAATTCTCAAAGGGAAAATGGTAGATAAATTATGTTTATTGATGACTGAGATTTGGTATTGACGTTTGCTGATGATGAAGTCTAGAATCGATTTGTAAATAGGTTACCTGGATCACTAGGTGTGGAATTGATCATAAACAGATGTGATGTTTATCATACTTATATCCGTCTCAGGAAAAAATATTTAAGGAATCACATTTATCTTAAAATAATTTAAAAACATTGTTTTCAAAAACCTACATAATTTCCAACAAAATATAAAAGATTATTTATTCTTCGAAAAAGAATAAACAAAGTAATAAGACAGCACCGTCGAATGTACCTGACAATAATTGCATACGAATATCTCACAAATAAAAACATGAAAATAAATACAATTCAGATACATCTCAATTAAAAAAAAAATATGGACTATATTATTAAAAGCAATTTGATAGAACATTTCAGGAGTAATTAAAATAACTAGTGGTCGTCTAGTGGTCGCCTAGTGATCGAAATTCGACCATATACGATTTAATTTACAATACCACTTAACATACGTTCAAGGATAATTTGTATTTAACGAATTGCTATTATTTTCGTAAAATTCAAATTAATATATTCCGGCGCATCATGAATAACCAAACCTTCAATTAGAAACCTCTTTTCATATGAGACGTGAGAATACCATCGCAATGTCTATTGATTTTGACGTTTTGTCAAATACGATCAGATACTATGCATGTGTGTGTAATGTTTTATTTATTGATTTAATGTACTTTATAAGCATTATTTTTGAAAAATATTAACGTTCCGCAATTCTCCTACACATAAACTATAAGTGTACCAAATTTTATGCTCCAACGTCCGCGCAATTTTCGTAAAAACTGTTACAAAGTTTTTGCTTCACGTATTAATATATAGATAATTGCGTTTCACTCGCAGGGAAAATTGTTGCCGATTTCGGAATGTCGAAATCATGATACAGTTGTTGGAGTGTCCGATAAAATTATCGATTGTCGCCGATTGGAGCAAAAACAAGTGAGTACGAGTACTCTTGTAAATTGTCAACAATTCTATGTTTTACGATATTGTTTTTGGTTGTTGTTTCGTTTTCAAATTACAGTCGTTTTCGAAACAGTAAACAAGTACGGTAGTGTAGCTGCATTTTCATTTACAAATCGTTGACGAACTGTGAATTTATTTTTGAAAAATCAGAACACTCTTTCTATGAGTTATATTTTTGTAACGTGATTTGGTTTCTTTTATTTTTTATATCTAGAATTTTTTTTCATCATATACTACTTTTTACTTTAAAAGCAAAAGTCGTCTTGTTTTGCCAGTAAAATTTAAATAAATTGTAGTCTAATCTTGCTTATTCGAAATAAATACAAATAAGACAATGAAATAAATATTATTTTAGCAACATACAATAACAAAACTAATGTAAAGCTCACAGACACTATCGACATTTCGCATATAACAAATGATACGCAGAATCTCTAAGTTTATATTAACAAACATACCTACACACATATTCGTACATAATACTGTTTGTAATATAATTATCGTGCGGTAAATTAGCGAGACATTCTGATTAACTTTACAGACACAAACATAAACAGATTCCGTGTGTTTTGCTAAAACAAACGTTCACATAACCATTCAAGAGCTAATATAGTTTGCACGTAACAGAATTACGATATTATGGTTTAGTATTGTTATTACTTGTGCGGAATTTCATATTGTACTCAATGTATTGCTATGGGCTCATTTCCTATTACGTAGGAGTTAATAATACATTCAGAATTCGAAAACTTAATATCTGTCATTACATTTCTGCTCTCTCAACTACAATGTAATCTCTAAATGTGTAACAATATGACGTAAATATAGAAATTAATAATAAAAATAAATTGTCAAGTAATTTGTATGAAAAAGATTTGGAACTGAAAGTCATAACACACTAAAAGGCTCCGGCTCGGCTCTGGCACGGTGTTGTTTCGATTTTGTCTACCGTTAGCTGCAAGCACGCATGCTACTTGCAGTGCGTCGACGGCGAGGTGCAAGCTTGCATTCGGTGCGCTGACCACGAAGTGAAAGATTTTTTGTATAGTAACCTAACCAAATAAGGCCTATGCCCCAATAAAGCCTATTTTGAAAATTTCCCTCTTCCCGATGTCAAATGGTCGCCAAAGTTTGTAGAAGTGTGCATGCACATTACTTAACTAATTTGAGCACAGCAAGCAACCCGTGCCGCGATTATGTTGGAACCTACAGACGAAAATAATCACGACGTGGAACGCACTTTAGTTTTTATAAAATTCGAGTAGCGTAAAATGTTAGTATTTTTATATTTATCAGAATACGACGTGCCGTGTTTTGTCTGTATGACAATTATACATTTAGCCATCTCCTCACATTAGTGAAATAGCTATAATATCGGTGTATTTCATATAATCGTTGTTTTGTTTACCTATGTGCCATGCCCTAATAAAGCCTACAAAAAAACGTGTAGGCCTTATTACGGCATAGTTGTTTTTCAGTAATTTCATAGAAAACGGATCACCAGCTTCTGTCAAAAAGAAAGCCAATGGATTTTGCAAAAGATGGAAAACGCTGTTAAAATGGTAGAAAGGGGTAAACGGGGTGAATAGATACAGAAAAGGGGTGAATGGATATCGGGAAATTCTTCATAGTATCTATTCACCCTGCGAATTTTATGCACCCTGTTTTACCCGGTAGGCTGCTGAAGCCAGATATAACTTCCAAAGAAGTACGCATCATGTAAAGAGTAGTTTCCACTACACGAAAGCTAGGTCGGTCGCTAAATTGGCTACAGAACAAGAAGTTGTTCTCATTCGTTTAACTGATGCTGGGGTGCCGATGACTTCAAAGATGTTACTTGGGTATTACATGATGAGAAACTCGTTTAGCCTGATGTATAATGACCAAAATTAATTAATAAGATCTCATTACATTTATTATAAGCATTGACAACGTTTTATTATAATTAAGAAGTTGAATACTTACTAGTTTTGATTGAGGCCTTATTAAGACATAGGGTTCCCAATAAGGCCAAAGTGAATCTTTAGTTATTTGTGTTTACAAAATTGTAATTTTTGTTTCTAAAGCCATTTTGATTCCATTATTACAAAGTTTAATAAATAAATATAAGATTTTGAAATTATCAGCCCATTGTCATTTTAAACCTACGAGCTAGGCGACAATAAAAATAAGGTAGGCCTTATTTGGTTAGGTTACCTTACTTTTTTTGGTTACGAATATTATGCTACGTTGTTTTGCATGCGCCTGGCGGGCAGCTCGCTGTCGGTAAGCACATTGCCCGCACCGCGCATTCACCGTTTGTCAGTGGTGTCTAAGTTATCTAAGAAATGTCCTTTCTAAGATACTTGGAACTTGGAAAAGGTCACATTGGTACTTGCCGTTGGTAGGTTTTGAACCCGCATCTTTACGCATGAGAAGTCGTCGCATAATGATAAATAAATGATAAATGATATTTATTTCTGTAAACAGATTACAAAATAACACCTTTACACGTCAATATTTCAAATAGCTAGATGAGGCCGACATTTCCTATCCGACTACTCTGAGAAGAAATGCCGAAACAAACTCAGAGGTCATAGTCTCTTTTAAAGTCCAGACAAAATCAATTAAAGATGTCGGAGAACCGTGCAAGTTTATTCTGTAGTGGTCTTTTGAGGAAAGAACCACAGCAGTTTGAGCGGACCTGTTCAGATGGCAGCACGCATGTGTCAGTTTACAATGAGCTCAGCTGACGGCTGTTGCTGAATGATCCGACGAACAATACCTACCAAAAGAACATTTGGGTAGGCCACACAAATGCTCACACTGTCAGAATATAATTAACTAAAAGTGAAATAACTAGGCAAACTCTCGCACGGTCCTCAAACTAACAATTTTAAAAATAATATGTGAAAACAAAAAAATATCGAATGATATTAATGTATATCATGTCAAATTGTATAAAAATGTAACTTGTGTTACAAACATGTCAACATGACCTGTGTGGACATTATAGCGGCTCACTCCCAAGCCTGACTATCATCTATACAATTTTATAAAAAGTTTACTATACAGTTTTTCTTTAATAACATTTTTAAATTTATTCAGGCTCAAACTTTGAATATCGCTGGGAATTTTATTGTAAAAGCGTATGCATTGACATCTGAACGAACCACTTATTTTCTTAAGTCTAGTAGTGGGAACAATATATTTGTTTTTACTTCTAGTGTTTATATTATGTATATCACAATACTTTTTGAATAAATTAATGTTTTTGTGAGCATACACTACATTTTCATAAATGTATTGAGAAGGAACAGTCAATATATTAATTTCTTTAAATAGTTCCCTAAGAGAGTGCCTCGGACTAAGATTATAAATTGATCGAATGGCTCTTTTCTGCAGCACAAAGACAGACTGAATGTCAGCAGCATTTCCCCACAGGAGGATACCATATGACATGATGCTATGAAAATAACTAAAGTATACTAATCGCGCTGTATTTACATCGGTCAAATTTCTAATTTTTTTAACGGCATATGCTGCAGAGCTGAGTCTTTTCGACAACTTATCTACGTGTGGAGCCCACTGTAGCTTAGCGTCCAGAGTTATACCTAAAAAGACAGACCTAAAACAGACCTAAAAAGACACATACGCATGAGAAGCACGAGAAGTATAATATAACTATAACTGTTCCTTAATATTAAGTTTATAATAAACAATCAACACAATACACATAACGTTTCTGTTGCAGACAAGCGTTTATTCGCCTACAACTATTCTGCAAAGGAGAAATCTTCAAACTTTTGCTCTGCACATTGTTTTGAGAGTAGACTGAATTCAAGTGTATTCTATGTAAAACTAGTATCTTATTCAAAGTTGTAGTAATTTATAGAGCTTAATGCTGATAGTCGTTAAATTTAAAACATCTATTGATTGATTGTTCTATAAAGTAATATCTGAAAACAAAATAATAACAATAGGTAATTCGTGTATCGGTAATCAAACGCCGACATAGACTCCGATGCTGTTCGCAAAAATGAGTTAAAGCAGAGTAGGTAAGCTACAAAATTTGCGATCTAATTCTACATTATCTGTTGGCAATAAACACACCCGTGCGATTATAAACATACAATTTGTCATACACATGCTTGTATTGTGCCTATCACTTGAAGGATAAAAAGACGTGACGTCTACATGTCATAAATACTAATCGATTCCGTCCAATATCGCCCAGTCTGCCATGAAAACAATTTAAACTATTGGAAGCAAGGCTTTTTATCTCAAGAGAACTTTTCTTTCCAGTTCAAGCCAAGTACAAGTCGTTATTAATTTCTTTTTCTTCTTGTGTAGCTATTATTTTCCTGTCGAGCTCTAGTTTGTTAAGAAATATGAGCCGGTGTACGGTAATATAGTGTTACTGTGTAGGAGATTTTCAAATCTATTATGTTACTTGGGGCTCGTATCCTTTGTTTTGTTTCTTGTTTATTTTAATGTTAAAAGGTAAATGTACAATAGTTTTGGTTTCAAGTTTCCGTTACGTTGTTTTATAGCCTTTGTGAATGGAGAATTACTACATTTTTTTCTTGTTGTATTCTTAATTTGATTAAAAATGTTGATGGTAGCTCTGAACTGAAGTATTATTTTATTCCCTGGAAAAGGATCACACTTCTAAGTGTAAATGTAAAAGTTTGTTTGTTTGGATGTTTGTCCGTCAATCACACTGAAAGTACCGAACGGATTTTGATAAAATTTTGTATACAAATAGGTTATGAGCTAACTTGGGTGATATGATACTTTTTATCCCACAGGAACGCGGGTGAAGCCGCTGGTAGAAACTAGTATTTAATAAAGATACATTTTGTTATGGATTTCCTCAACAATATGTTTACTAGTCGTACCATAAATTCGATGTTGGTCGGATAAAATATTTTATTAATATATAGCCTTTACTACGTGACATATTACTATGAGTACACCGTTTTTCTTACTGATTTATTTGTTTATCGCGCATTTACGTTTAAATAAATATTTATTACTTTAATCTGTAATTTACCACACCTTATTTTGATTTATCTTTGCCTCCATAAATCTTTCTCTTGTCTTGTTTATTTTCTAGGCAGCTCTTATTTCGTAAACAAAGATGCTACTTTTGATTATAAAGAATTTTTATTTTTCGTCACGTTTTATAAAATTTTTGTTTCAGTCGCCCTTATCTTGTATAACAAATAAATCTTTTTCAAGTTCAGTATTGTTTGATAAATAAGTATAAATTATGGTAAAGAATCGCACTTTTTAAGTAATTTGAAGGTTAAAATGTTGTTTTGTATTTTGAGACAATTTTTAGACTACACTTTAAACTAAACTTTTTAATACCATACCTTTTCCAAGTACCTTATACATATTATACCAACAATTGAGTCCTAAACACATTAGAATATCTTGGAAATATTCCTTAATTTCACCACACAGCGTTAATGGTGAAAACGGCAAGCAAATAGTCCCATTTTGAAGCCCATATTACAAAACCCTTCCATCTATTTCAATTTACCCGCAAGTTTTAAGGGAAAATTACCCGTAAAAGTAATCCATATTACCCACGCGGTCACAAATGAGGGAAAAAGGTCGCCTTATTAGCCTTGATGGGGTAAACACTGGCTATGGATCTGGGGATGTTTTTAGCTGCCTAAATTCCATCTTGAAATAACATAATATATTTTGCATTTCAATTGTATTTATGTATGCAAAGTAAATAGAGGGTTGAATTGTTTAGGGTGCCTAAAACTAGAAAAATAATAGAACATTTGTTTGTTATTTTACCTAGACATATGATGTAAATGTATCTGTTTAAAACTATCTAATGGTTTCTTTGACTTTGTAAAACAATAGGACAGAGATTAAAAATAAAGAATACTCACAAATTTGTTTACTAATGCTCGATTAAAACCCAAAATTACCTTAAAACGTTTCAACTGGCAAATTGCAAACATTACTTGTAAATCCAATAGCAAGTTCCTGAACACTTAACGATAGGGGCGGGCCTGTTATCAATTTGATTAACTGTTTCGTTCGAGTCCCCAACAAAAACAAAACTTTCCTTTTTAGTATGATTATGAAGGGAAAAGTTTATTTTACTGTGACCACACTTCTGGTAACAGGACAAATATTCGTTGTAATAATGCTCGGTATTTTAGGCAGGAAAGTAAAATTTTAATTGTTTCCGAAAGTTATTTCATATGGGGTTTCTGTTATGAGGGGCATGTGTGTAGGGTTGTTAGGCAGTAGGGAGAACTCGTCGGTTTGTGTTCCCGCTATATTTGTAATACCGATCGCAAAATGAAAGGAAAACAGTTTGAAGCCGTTTTAGAAAATTGGTAGAATTACTTAAATGGGTTATGTTGTGATAGGTTGGGTTGCAGCTTTGGGGGTATTTATTTCGGAAATATTTTCTTACCTGTGGAAAGGTTTGCGGAAAGTGGGTCAAATAAGCATTCAACGTTGACTGTGTCAAAAAAGATTCATAGGAATTGGGAAATTGGATACCATAGAAAATTAATACGTGTCTCTCGGAATAGTACGATATCTGAAATCAAGGAAAAAACCCACAACAGAATATTTAAAGAAACAAAAATTTTCCTACAAATGAAAAACAAACATAATAATTAGGTATCTTAACATTAAATACACAACTCAATGTTTATATATTATGTATCGATATATTTAGTATATTGCTAGTGTATTATATTTATAACCTTTTAATTTCTTTTTGTGCACATATCTACCCCTTATCTGTTTTTCTTTTTAAATGTTCCATCCAAAGGTTGTCTGGAAGAAATCACCATTGTGTGATAAGACCGCCCATTGTACGCATACTACTAAAAATTTATGTAACCTAGGCTACTTAAATGTGTACAATAAAACATATATAAAGAAATAAATAGTTCCAAGCTCATACATTTTAAACGAGAAAAGATATGTGGTAAAACAAAAATCGATAAATCATTTTATCACCGAACTTTTAGTTTTCTGTGCAAACACAAATAGATTGTTCCACCTAGATTAATCCCATCGTAAGCAGAAAAATTCGGAACGTAAAGGAAACAATGTCCCAGTCTCTTATCTTTAGTGAAGTAAGCGAAAACCCGGTGTCTAGATCACCGACAGATTAGAACTACTTGTACCAGTTACTTACACGTGAAGGAGAAATAATACAAATATATATTCTACTCGAGACAAGATAAGCAAAGGTGTGAACAGCGGTTTCATAGTTGTACAAACTAAATAGAAAGATGTTTTTTTTTTCATAACAATACTTTTCTTGAATTGAGAGATAAATATTTCTTATAAAAATGATTGAAGTTAAACTTGATAAACTTGTAAAATTTTCATTTTTAGGTATGTATTGTACAGATTTTTATTTTTTCTAACCAAATAATTGTATTTCTTAAGCTGATGAATTGCCAATGTTATGTACGCCGCAATGTTTAATGGATTTGGAATATATGTTTGTACAGAGTTCGAATTTATATTTCGCATTATCAAAATTTCTTCAGGGAATACAGTGATAGCGGACTATTCCAGCGCATGTACGAGTAGTATCTTTAAGTAAATTCAAAAGCGAGCTATAAGATAAAATTCTACTTTTACTATATTGTACCGTCTCATCTCTTGGTACATTTGGTGATAGGAATCAGGCCTTTCAGAGCTCAGAATCCTAAAATCCACATTCATAATACAACTTGGGCGAATCTAATCCGCTACTGAAAAGGTTTACTAGATCAAAAGCTTTATTCCTAGTTTTTATTCTATTTGAATGCTTTTCGTCAACATTTTTGCCAACATATTTCGTATGTTGAATAAAAAATTATGATAGGTAATGCTTATCGAGTGGAACAATATATGATAGAGAGTTTTTATTTATTCATACACTAAATGTTAGTTTAATCCTTTTAGTAAATGTTATAGTAACAGTTGGTAACTGGCTCATAGAACACCGCAGAAAGAGCCTTACCTGATTGTAACAACATATAACATTATATTTATATAGTCTGTATCTCTGTTTTTTTTTTCAATGTATGTGTTACCATTGTTGATACGCCTTAGGACTTGTTTCACAATGACTGGATAGCCCCTATTTAGCAGATGACTTTGAATTAAGAACGTAATTTGTATGCACTATCTGTCACATAAGTTTATCGGGCACTTATATTATGAAGGTGGTGAAACAGGCGCTTAATATAATAAACTAGCGATCCGCCCCAGCTTCGCACGGGTGCAATAGTGATATAGTATGAATATATTGTACATATAAACCATCCTCTTGATACATTCTATCCATTAAATCCGTTGCCTAGTTTTAAAGATTTAAGCATACAAAGGGAAATAGGGTCAAAGAAAGCGACTTTGTTTTATACTATGTAGTGATAAATTAATATCCATTAGAAGTCTCATTTCAAATGGGAAGTTCGTCTATCATTCGAATATTGAACGATGCTAACAGCTAACAATAATAGAAGTGAAATCAAACCCTGAATCTAATTTTGGAATAGCCTCATTTGTTAAATGTCAAAGTTAACGTATCGACAGAGTAGAGAATATGCTCAAACAACATTGAAGCATTCTGTTTCATTTTAGTCATTTTCATATATTAATACACCTTGCTTTCAACAGAATACAAAACCCCGTTCAAAATAAACAATCCTAACATAAAAACGAGAGCCTATTACTCCTATCGTCGTCCTTAGCAGGAGAAAAGCCTTGAAAAAATAAACATGCTTTTTTGCGATTTTTTTTCCTCTTTTTTGTGGTGGAACAGAAGTTATATCGCTAAATTCGTCAAGCGTTATGGAGCTTAGCATAGACGTGATGTGAATGCCTTCTGGTTTTTGATCATTGCACGGTCAATCAACACGTAGAGTGAAAATGTATGGGATTTGTGTATGTGTCTATGTGTGTACTCGCCTTTGTGTCAGTCACGTGTACGTGTAAAAGTCCTGTAAAAAATTCGGTCGTTATTGTGTGAGTGGGACAATCGTATAAAAAATGGTAAATAGGGTATTGTTAGTGAGTCTGTGTGGTCTTTATTGTTTGTGTGCTTTGAGTACTTATTGCTGTGTAACAACTGAATAGATTTTGAGGTCTATTTTCTGCAGTATAAGGGTGATTTTACATCAGAGATGTGCTATGTAGCTAGTTAAGTGTGGAACTATGTAATAGTTTCCACTGATACTAAGTTAAGTAGCTTCGCGAGTAAGATGTGCTATGAAGTTGCGCTGCCGCATAGTAGCTGTGCGAGAAAGATGTGCAGCTCGAGTATGCGATGAGGGAAGCCTCCTTAGCACACATATTCATAGCACACATCCGTAGCACGCATCTTTCCATATAAAATAGTTTAGCTCAGTCCGTTTCCACCAGTACTAAACTATGTGTACCAGTGAATATGATTGGTGGAAGTCAAACGCATCTGCAGCAACGTAAAAGGAAAAAAGCACTCTTACTATAAATAATATGAAGAAAAATAACACTCATCATTAGTGTAGATTTAGTGGGTATAATTATTACACAATTCCTCATATTTTTATGTAACATGAAAGTTTTTAGTAACTTCAGTACTGCTGTTTCAAAACTTAACATAAAATACAACGACATTTTCGTTTCGTTACATTTAGTATTCATTGCAGTGCGGGCCAAAATTAAGTCAGTCGAATTGTCTGCTTGAGATTTTTCACGCTTTAAATTTCAAAAGCATTTTTAAAGGAAATCCGATTGTTGGTACTTTGACTGTGGTTAAATTAAATGTATTTTATTTCTTTTTAGCATTACCTACTACAATATTTAAAGTAAGATTATTTATTTGTATGTTTTGCTTAACTTAGTAATAAGTGCGACGTACCTGCGACACAGGAGAAAATGCTAGAGAGGGGCAACATCTTTTTTTAATCTCTTTCTTTTCTTATTTTTCGTATCTATTTCGCTTCCATTATTAAGTCTTTTTAGGATACACTAAAGCATTGTTCTATCATATTGAAATTCCCTATAAATCCTGTTGCATGTTACTTTAAACAGCTTTCAGTATAAATCTGATCCAAATATATACTGATCACAAAATACATATAAACAGACATTTTCAAACCTGCCTTTCAATAATTAATAAGTCCTTTTAAGAACATTCTCTCTCTGTAAGTCAACGTATACCGAAACGGTTTACAAGATTATGACGTCGCATGGTCGAAACACGATATATTGACGCGATTACTCCTGAGATTCGAATATAAGCTACCGAATCCTATTTTCCAACACATGTTATGATTTACGAAACACGCCACGCTGGCACATGATATGAAATGGCGTCCTATTATTTAGAATTTATAGTTTAAGGAACACGTTTTCGTTGAGGTATTATGGATTTGGAATTCTGGAGGAATTGTTCCTAATTGTTGGTAGGTTTGTAGATTCGTGACTTTGCTTTGTATTCTGAGTGTCTTGCCTGTGCAACGAGCAATGAGTAATAGAAAAATCATAGATACGTATCGCAGTATTTAAGTAAGATAAAAAATTTGAGTGTTAATCAACTTTTCACAGGAATATTTTCGACTAGCGTAGGGATTCTTATCCTTGATTGAAAAATCTGAATTTGTAGATGTTACAAAATGTATGTCAATTTAGAAATCTAATTTATTTGAATAGCCAAAACTGACATGCAGCTTAACATAGTGCCTCGATTTAGGAAAATTTCTACGAAAAATGTGACTGCATTGTAGTTTAGCAGCAGGGCGATTTCCACCAGATATGTGCTATTATACTACGTTGCTGTGGATGCGTTTGGCTTCCACCTATCATATTCATTGGTACACATAGCACGGATTCAGTTATGTTTTCTATATGGAAAGATGCGTGGTATCCATGCATGCTATGGATGTGTGCAATGGATGACTTTTTTAATATCGAAACAAGCTTTGCATGTTCCTCGCACAGCTTAGTAGCATAGTATCAGTGGAAACTGCGTTACAATACATAATTTTACAGCTTAACTATTACATCTCCGTAGCATAGCTTCATAGCACATCTCTGGTGGAAAAGCACCATAAGACTTTAGTAATGCAGTTCATTATTATATTTTATTCTATACAAAAACATGATAACTCGTGATAGGTAAAACTTTGTTCCACTTAACACTTTGCTCGATTTATTTAGTCTCTTACGTCGCTTCGCAGTATCGAGTGTTTTGACATTCACATCAAATTAAATTGCGTATTTTGTGATACGTGATTCGATGCCTTCAATATTGGTATCAAGAGTTTGATGCCAAGTAGGATGATGGAACTTGAGAGGTGAATAAACTGTTGTTTGACTCGGTATTTTCTCTTCTTCGATAAGTAGCTGTATTATTGTGTAGCTAAGAATAAGTTTCTAAAAAAATATGTCATCTTACTGAGTAGGAATTTAAAAACACTAAATAAATTGTGATCGAACCTGGCGGGTTTACCGGGGCTCCGGCTCGAAAAGCAGGAGTAGGAACGGGGTGGTTTATAGTTAGTAAGAGTCTGGCACTCCCTCCCGTCTCGCACAGGGCGGGAGAAGTCATTAAATGATTTTCCCCCTCAAAAAAAAATAAAAAAAGGTTAGCAACACGAACAGATGCCCAGATTAAAGCACTATTGCTTATTCTCTACAAGAGTTAGACGTGAAATTGCGCCTTAAACGACTCAGTACTAGAAGGTAGATTAAATTATTCTAAGGAACATTTATTCACACAATCGTTGAAGTAATTCAGCTAAGCCATTACGTACAAGAGATAACGTCGTCACAAGAAGCTAGTCGACAGATTTTAGTCCAAAACACGACAAAAAGGCACCTGTTTATTTTCACAGCAACTTATACCTTTTTTCTCTAAGTAAACGGTCTATAATAATTCTTAACTTGATGTATTTACAATGTTCCCAGTCACGGGTAGTTTAGTACGAGTGCTGTAAAAACTCACGAACAATATAAACTTTTACCTACAAATGCGTACATTTGGTAAAAACGGTGTTATTTGTTGCTTTTTATGATGTAACGCTGGTTTATTTGAGTTTTTTTATGACTTGTGCTGTTATGGTTAATATTAGGCTCTGTTTTGCCTAAAGCTAGCAGCTTGTACGGCCGTGTAAAGTCTGCTTTTGACTGGATATGTTTTTCTCTGTTTATGGAGTGTTCTAATCGTTAGAGATCTCAAAGCAAAACTTGTCCTAGAAATTTTCTTTTAACAATCCATTAGAAGTGGAGTACTAACCAGCTTTGAAGGTTATAAAGGTAATTTCTAAAGTACTTCTAGGAAAAAAGAAATAACAATCTGAACTTCAAGTAAAACGACCTCAATCTCAAGTCCATTGATGTTCATATTTCCATTTATAAGAAAAAATAATTTTCTATTAATCAGTCAGTCTGTTATTGTAAGTTTAATAACAATAACCAAAAATTTTGCCAGCAAATAAAACGTATAATTCAAATTTAATTTCCCCAAACAAGTAGGTGTTATACCCACATTTAAACGCAAAGTCCAATGTAATAAGGAGCTTATTGGCAATTTCTGGCTGCTACTGATAATACGGCATGACATTGAAATTTATTGCTATAGGAAAATTACGGCATCACGTAGGTATTTGTCAATTTAAAAGGAAATTTTACCTTTACTCCATGTTGATTACCAAAAGAAATGGTTAGTAATATATAAATGTGAACACAAAATACGTCACGTGCTTCCGATATGTGTGATAGAAACTAAATCACGTTCACAAAACTACCTCACTCGACTCGAGACCTCTACTTAAACCACTGAATACATACGTGAACAGATTTACTTTCAACAACATTTAAACCTTCCTTTAGAAATCTGCGAGCCTGGTACCAATGAATTGCTTACATGGCGGTGTCGGGTATATACCTCCTCTTAGACACAAGCCCCTCATTTTACAATTAAAGCCTACTATTCACGACGCCGACGCGTCATTTGACGAATGTATGCAACTTATATATGACGATAGACGAGGAGTGAGTTAAGGTATAAGTTGGAAGTGGGCGATATGAGGCAGAAGCGGAAGATGTGTTGCAGTGATACTACGACTTTCTTACTCCTGTATTTTATGAAATTACCTCCGTTAAGGTATCAGTTGAAGTGGCAGACGCTAGTGTCCCCAGCGGATCGACGGATAAGCATTGACACTAGGTGTTTCAATGTATTTCTATAATCATGACCTCTGTAGTTAGCGACACGAAGCGTAGCGATGCGTCGTCGAGTGACAGACCTTAGTGTCCTAACGATCGCGGATCAGCTAGTGCCGCATGTTGTTCGAAATCAGGACTGGAATGACTTAGGTCGTAGTGACATAAAGCGAAGTTTCTAAGCGCTGCTTCATGTCATCCTGTACTATCTTGACGCTTAGCATCTTGTTTATCAGTTTGTAAGAAGGTAGCATGTATTCGTCAGTTGTCGCGTCGTGAGCGGTAGGCCTAAGGCTAAATATTCCATACTAATACTCGTCGTATAAGTTCGTTTATAAACTTAATCTCTTTATTGTAAGTCTCTGTTTGCTCACCATTGTTTAACTTTCCGCTCCCCGTCTTTATTAGAACAATGAGACGTTCGTTCGGCATGAATTACTTTGAAAATTACGATTTGAAAGCGATTGAAATTCTTCTTCAGACAGACAGAAAATCTAGAAGAACAGGAGACAAAAAGTCTAGAAGAAGAACAAAAATGTCTAGACATTTTTGTGATAGTTTCGTAGACTTTGATAATGAACTTTGTGTTTTGAAGTTTAGTTTCTTGAAGTACTCATTTGGGAAAGTTCGAATTCTTAGTAAAAAGTAAAGTAAAGCAGACGGTATATAACTATGTACGTGATACTGATAGTCAAGCTGTTTATTATGTAGTTAGATAATAATTCAAACTCGATTCTATCATAGAATCTTTCATCTAACCTGAATACCTTAGTTCTTTGATGAATTCTCAGAATCTGAACTCAGTTTATGTCAATAGCAACTGCAATCTGCGTTTGTTACTTGTGGGCTGCTTTAGTAAAGTTCTCCATTTGTCTCGTACTCACCTGAAACAAAAGACAACGACGTTTATTAGAATTCTACAGCAGATTATTTCTTAGAATGAAAACTATATTTATTCCTTTGAATTTTAGCTAGTTCTAGCGAATGTTGTTACAAGTTTCGTTGAGATTGAATATTAATTTTGCTTAAAGTAATATTATTAACCTTAAGTTCAATATTAGTCAAGATCGATATTTGACATTAAGTTTATATATATTTTGTTCAAAAACCATCTAAGATTAAGAAAGGTAGGCCAAAATAGTTAACCAAAAGGTAGTGCACTACTTTTTTGAGTGGGAGAATATCATACAATGACTTTCCCGCCTTGGGTGAGGCAAGAGGGAGTGTCAGACTGTTATTGACTAAAAACCATCCCGTTCCTACTCCTGCTCTTCGAACCGGAGCCCTGGTAACCCACTAGGTAGTCTGCAGTAAACAGTGACTACTCACTACTGGACGTGGATTATTTCAATAACATTCTACTGAGTCCGATATTGATTTTGATAGCTCTTTATATCCAATTATTGCTAGCTTCGTTACTATTAATACAACAATCAAATCTTAATACCAAATTACTATCTAAATAGATGAGAAACCTAAAATCAATCTCCTACCAATTTGATAAGGCGATGTGATGAGTTCGTGATTAGAATGTAGGGCATCATTTAATGATCGAAAACTAATTGGTCGATTTTGGAACAAACACGCTAATAATGCTATGAATAATTGCCAATGTATATCAAGTTTGATTAATAGTAATATTTGGTTAAGATACATAATTAGCATGTTTCGTTGTTCTAGAAAGGCTTGCTAGCTTGCTCTGTAAGTGCTTACTATATACACACAATCTGGAGCTGCGGAATACCTAGCGGGTTACCGGGGCTCTGGCTTGCTCAAAGCGAGAGAAGTCATTGGATAATTTTCCCCACCCCAAAAAAAGAAACATACAATTTCGTGCATAATTTTCTTCCCTTAAATGTGACTTACAACTAATTATATGATTTTCAATTATTTTCAGCTGCTGCAGATAACAAATAGTTTCGAAGGTATTTTAAGTAGTATCAGAAAAAGCAAAACCAATCTATTTTAATAAACCATAACAAATAAGCGCAAATGAAACGCAATGTGATTACTTATGTATAAATCAATGTACACACGAACCTTTGTATTAAGCTTCGAATAATAAGTTATTACCTTGAATTAAACAAGGCAAATAATTATTACGTGAAGTGAATATTGGGAAATTATTAATGAATGTAATGTAAAAGGTTCTCCAATGAAATCATAACTGTTTCCGACGATTTTATATAAATTGACATAATACCGAACAGGATACGTGACGTTTGTTGTTCCGATCGTGAATATGTAATGACACTTCAGTGAAATTATTTATGTATCTTGATACAAATAAAATATTATGTAAAGACTGAATTTCTGAGTGATGGATAAAAGTACTTCTTGAACGAATCGAACTGAGACTTAACTAACAAATTGTTAATTATGAAAACAAACAATTCTTGGAAATTCGAAATAAAATCTCCGGCCAGAATATTAAATATCACAGAATATATTCACAGGAATCAATACCACCTGTTACTCTGCAATTAATATCACATGAAAACAAGATGGAAACTTTAATATCCATGGAACAAAAATGTTTTGTATCAAAAGCTACATTGTGTTCAAAAATGTTCAGTTAATGTTGCCTGTGTATCATGATTGGCGTTTAATACCTTCATTGTACGGCCCTTTGTGACGTTAAAATTTATGTATAGACTTATTATCTTTTTTCAACATTCATTGCTGTCAGGCTGAATGGGCAAACCCTTCAAATGCTAAAATGGGGGACCGCGAGCGGGCAACGGTTAACGGGTCGCAGAAACCCCATAACGATCGCTCCACATCCAACTCTACTAATGTTCCAACCACATTTCTGGCGGCGGCGGGTTAAATGAAAAATACCAGAGCTTTTTAACACCCGAGATGGCTTATGAAAACAAAAACCCTTTCTGCGAATTTTGATATCTAACCGCCGCGGTAAAAGGATTTTTTGACGCTGTGTAAAGCAGCACTGAGATTTAGATAGGCATTTTCTTGAAATGTTCTTTGGGCTCTTCAGTTTTAGGTCTAAAATATTTTGGCTGTTCTTGCCTTTTATTTGTTGGAAAAACACAATTTTTGTGAGATATCATCTTACTTTGTTTCATAGCTTTTTTTCTTACGCAATGTCTTACAGTTTGGGCGTGTACGTACATACATACACCCTCATTTCTCATTCGTAGAGGACTCCATATGGTGCCGACGTTATTGCAGCATGTACTTCATTCGATACCGTACAAACGTGCTCAAGAGCGGTTAGATTTGGTACGGGAGTCCGTGTTCTAGCTGATATATTAAGAAAGAATGAGAAGGGAAGGGAAAAAGATTTTAGAAACTATCATAGAAGGGGACCAAAACAAAACGTTATGACCGATAAAAGTTCGTACGTAACATACGTTGTAGATCAGTTGTTAATAAAGCCAAGTAAAGAAATATTTTAATTAAAATACATTGGTAAGGGATAATATTATCACATTCCCTCAGTAAACCAAATAACTCTTTTTAAGTAGAAAAAGTAATGTGAACATTAACTTCAGGTAGGAAATATTCAGTGTTTCTAAATCATCGCGAAACGACTTCCTTATTCGATATTGGATAGGAAACATAGGTTCCGTGACATGTGGGTCTTTATAAATAAAACCAACTTCCCACTCGAGGAGATCCTTCAAGATTTACGATTAACCTCCAGTTAATACGTAGTTCCCATTCTGATCTTCGAATAAAGAGAAATTTATTGTTGCTTCTTATATTCCCGCGCGAGTTCAAGCGAAGGAAAAGAATAACTTGTCTGAAAAGATGGATAGTTTGTTTCTGCAATATGTACTACATTATTACGTTAGATTTTTAAAGGAATTTTATGGTTGAAAATGTTTATGGTTTCGTTATGAGTGTACTTATCACTATGCCTTTTATTTCCTAAATGGTAGGCAGAAGTGCACATAATGCCACTGTACAATGCACACCCAATTTTCACAATTTATATTGTGAGTCCCATTTAATAGGGAATGAAAGGGAGTCTATTGCGATATACATGGCACAATTTCAAGCTCCATGCTATTGTTGAGAAATTTTCGAAAAACCGGAAAAAGCACTGTAAGACTTAGCTTGATCTGAGAATCGAAACCAAGACATCTTGCCTGGCAGCACACTTGCGACCACTCAACCAACAACGCAGTCTTTGTGTACTTTCTGATTGTATTAAATTATGATACCATAAGTGACATACGTACTTACATGTAGCATAATTGTTGAACCTATTTGAAAAATTTATAAACCTATAAATGCTGCTACTAATCTAATAATATTTCCAAAAATAAATCATCAATTTTGGCTCTAATATGCATGTAATAGAAAACAAAATATTGCAGCCTACTTAACCTACCCACCTTAAACCTACGTCTTCTGTAAATAGATCTAAAACCCATTTGTACATTGCCCTTTCCTAAATGAGAAAGAATGTGTCGCCCACAAAGACCAATTTCCAGTTACTTATTAGACGTACAAGTGAAATATAGGGTGGATACCCCGTACTCTAACTCTTGTGACCCGGAATACCCAATGGCAATTAACCAACAGCCTGGAGCAATAAAGCAAGGCCTTCAAAAAGTGCTTATACCGCAGCATTTTACTAGAACCGGTCAATAGATTATTTTTTATTTGCGCTTATCAAAATCGGCTTTGAAAAATTAATTGGAGTTTAGTTTGACGAAATTATTTATAAGTATAGTCAACCAAGTTATTCACATATGCAGGTAAAAACATAAAGATTTATTTAGAAAATGGCGCAGCAGCGGTAACTATTGAATTGATACTAAGCCGCTCAGTGGCTATAAAGTATTTACTTAGTTGCAAACACAATAATAATTAATTATAATGGAGTATAACAAGAGAACTACTATTTGTAACAAGTTTTTTCAAATGCTCTACACTAGGACTTTCTTTTGTCGTGAGTGTATTAGAACTCGGATCTGGATCACATAAAAATTATTCCAAATGGGAATCGGTCCTGCGGCACGTTACACAGTAGATAGTTGCTCTGCCACTGCGCTAGTCAAGCATTTCAAATAGTAAATAACTTGGCTGACTGTGTACACTTCAATTTATTGGAAGGCATGAATGGTGTGTTTATATTTTGGTTTGGTTAACACGGCTCTTTAACACGATCGTTCCTTGATTCCCCGAAGGACCATTTAGAAGTGTAAAGCGTGTTCGCGTTTCGTTAATAAAGTTATTATTCCCTTGTTGATTTATAACGTGGTTTAATTGGTTTTATTGGTTAGAGAAAATTTTCACTTGCGCAGTTCTGTCATAGATTGAATGGATATGGTTGCTTTTTTGTCGTAAATTGGTTTTATCGATAAATCTCCCATATCTATGTTTTATGATAAAGATCAATAAGGTTTTGAGTAAAGGTCAATTAAAATGAATTTACCTTTTGTTTGTTTTATTATTAACTGACTCACCAATACCAGGCAAACCTTTTTTTTGATGACGGAGGAAATCTTCAAAACGCGCCTAGCTTTTTGGGGAGAAAGACTAGGGAGTGTGAGATTTTTGCGGACTACCTTTTTTTTAGTCACTAAAGGCACTGGGTGGATGATGATGGATGATTTTTACCCCTTTAACTTCTAAAACCTCCTGGTTTCGTTTTTATCACTGAGTATTAGTGACAATGCCAGTGGAGCAGTCATAAATATAAGCTAAATTAATTTATTGGGCATAGCTGAATGTGTTCATGTCTTGTTTATTAGATCATTATCTGTAATTTTATCACCATCCGAGACGCGAACGAGGCACTTAATGTAACAATTAAGGTCATTATGAGAAACGTTTGGGCATCTTAGGACATTAGAACTAGTTAGTTTTTATAGGGCTATGTTATAGACGTTGGGTATTTAGTATTTAATTTCAGTGTTATTGGGAAATATAAAAGCATCTTTATGGGTACTACAAAATTCATTTCGTGATATTGATTTTTTTAAACGTTGGCCTACACTAGGATTTTCTCGTTTCGTGTGTGCGTTTGCAAATATACTTATACAAGCTCACATACATATGACACCCAGACGCAAAAAAACAATTTGTTGATAACACCAATAGTTGCTCTGTGCGGAAATCGAACCCGTTACACGTTGAATGCCATTTAACTTTAACTTAATAAAACTCAATTCATTATTCTATACAATACTATGGCACAGTTATAACAGATCTATTGATATTATTCCAATGACCGAATAGTAAACATAATCCACGTTGAGTCTAGAATAGTGTAATCAAAAGTCCATCCATGTATAAAATTCAGTACAGCTCACTGCGCGTATGTATGAAGCAATAATTGCTTGCGGGGCGAGTTTTAACTCTGAGTGTTGCAAGCTTTTCCGTTGAGAACAGTGACCCAATTCTCTTAGTTGTCTCTTCGCAGTGACACGGCAAGATAAACAGTACATTTCTCCTTTCTTTTAACGTCTGTGAAGTGCAAATGGCATTGTTAATGACATTTTTATTTACATTGTTTTTAACACTTACACGATTCTTGTTTTTACTTAAAAATGTTGGAAAGAAAGCTAAAATCAAAACACGCGATTACAAAAGATATTTCGAACAACTCTTCAAAAAATGGTCCCAATACAGGTACAACCCTACCCTATTTAAGCAAAGGTCGACGAAGCGAAATAAACTCATTGATTACCGCAATAGGGACCTGTTTGGTATAGAATCATTAAAAGCTTTTCAAGCCCGTAAAGGATTCGTTGAATGGGCATTGAAACGGCATATGCTGACAGATTTATGGGACACAATGCTTTAAAAGACTGTTTCGGTTACCTGTCGAATCAATGCAATGTGGGCAGCGAAAATGTGAACTAGGATTTAATTTGTGGTCTTGCGTTTGCCAGGAATGGGCCTGAATGCTTTATTGTCACATCGAATTTGTATTTTATAAATGGCTATTTGTTTTGTGGACTGAAAATGGGGTTTGGCATAAAAAGGGATTCATTTATTTGACTTGACGTTAATTGAGTTAATGCGTATTGACTTTGGTACGTTGCTGTCGTTTTGTTTAATCCTGCTCCCATAGATAGATTTATACATTGTGTAGAATTTCCGCGCGGCTGATTTGACTATCTATTTTGTAGATATTTTCCAGCTTTGCGCACTCGCTTTCATCGTTTGGGAATTTTCAATATTCATAAAGCACTCCGAATTTAAAACATTTCTGAATGTTTAACGTGCATTTATTTTATATTGTTCAACTATAAAGTGCTTTTCGAAATTGCTTTTGGTATACCATGTTTTAGAATTAAAAAACTAAAAACTTTGTGTGAAAGATAGAAAAAAACAGGTTCTACTGTATTATTCACTATTTTAATGTGACTTATTTAACAACTTTAGTTAGTGAGATACTCTATGCAACTTTTGATGAAATGTGGATACAATATTATTATTTCCATAAAAAAGTTCGCGCTTATTTTTTGAGGGGGAAAAATCCATTGGCATTTACCGTCTCGGGTAAGGCAAAAAATATTGTCAGACTCTTACTGACTAAAACCCACCCAGTTCCTACTCCTGCTTTGAACCAGAGCCTCAGTAACCCGTTAGGTCGTCGGTAGCTCCAGATAAAAAGTTCACACTACAGTCACAATTTCAGCCAGAAAGTTTCAAAACCAAAAGAGCCCAACGCCACTTTACTGATATCGCAATCAATCAAACTCCTTAAACACATAAATCACAGCCAAATTACTTCATCAAAAATAATAGCATTAAACCATTTAATACCTACGTTTCAATTTCACGAAACCTTTAACGATAATTTTCTTCGAATAGATAGCTAAACGAGACAGATATTGCAGGACATTAACACGCCGTTAGTTTTATCTGTGGCTGCAGTCATTACTCAATGTGAACGTTTGAGCCTCATTACAAAGCTATTTTGAGGAGAGATAAAATCTCTTTATGTGATATTTTATTTAAGAAAAAATGCTGAAAGAATGTTTTGGTAATGTGCTTGATTTGACTTTGCGTGTGATCTTAATTTGACTGATAAGTTATCAAATGTTCAATTCTTGGATCTAACAAAATTGGTAAAGAACTGAAATTACAGTTAATCGCTGGAATTCTGTTTAAGGTTAAGCACCTGTGATTCTGGTTTTGCATAAAATGTGCTTACCATCAGGTGATTTTGCTTTTGCCTCCTATGGAATAGGATGCAAACGAGCACTCGTGTTACCTGATGTTAAGCGATCAGCGCCGCCATGGACGCAACACCAAAGGAGTCACAGGTGTATAGTCGGCCATTTAAAAAGGAATACGCTTTTTCTTGAAAGTTTGATGGTCGTATCGGTTCGAAAATACCACCGACGATGATACGTATAATTGCATTTAGCCATTATTTCTTGATATTAAGTTAGAATAATTATTATACAAAGATATCAGTTTCCAAGTACTTTATGTGAAACCAAGAACTTTGCGTGTAAACTACTCCATTTCTTAAGAGAAAAAAAAATACCAAGAATGATATTTATACATCAAGAGAAATAAACGATGCCAAAACGAACAAACAACACGATATAAAGGCAGTGTAACGTTTTCCCGATTGCCATACCAAGGCACAGTATACGCAAAAAAATCAGAAGCCAAAAGAAACACTTTTATAAACGACCAAACATTTTTATTGTACTAGATTACGGGAGGAACGCCCATTCGTCTTTGTTTACACAAAGTTATCTGCGTACGAACAAAAGCCAAACTATTTTCGTACAGAACAAAAGGGAATACATTAATAAAAAATCCTGTTTTTAGGAGCTAGGCGTGGTCCTGTAATGCCTTTAATGGAGATACTGACTGACCCTGTTTTTGTTTAGTGACCTTACTATTTTATCATTTATTAATAAAACCTTGTTTATTCCTGTTTTGGCTGTTGAAAATATTTTCGGTGAAATCTTAGGTCCAATTTTCAGTTGTAGGTCTTTTTAACTTTATATTTATTTATTCTAATTGAAAACAAAATTTTGGCTAGCCTTCTGATGAATTATCTTGTATATATCTTAGCTATGTAGTGTCCACATATAATAGGGTTTCCGGTGGCCAACTTGACCCACATTTAGTAATGTATTGGGTTTTAAATGCGTTTAAGTACGGACAGTTTCATGACCCACCCACGGACTCCATTAAAAAACCCATTCAATTAACTCTTACCTCTTTTCCGAGTTTATCTGAAGATATTCGAAGATAGGTATTTATTTTTATAAGTATAGAGCCGCTGCGTAGTGTTGCTACGAAATTTGCTACGGCGTAGCACATCGCGAAATTTTATTCATGTAGCTACACAATAAAATGGTGTCGCAATAAAAATTAAACTGAATTCTTGTATCAATAATATTTTCAAGTAAAGTAATAACGATTCACAATTAATATAATTTATTGAAAAACACTTTATTGTTTTAATTTTTCTGTAGTAGATATTTAACATTATTTCATTTTAATACTGAGAATCTATAAAAACTTTCTAAAAAATAACAAAATATTTTAAAACGCATATCCGTTAGTCAAAACTATTTGGTTCCAGGAAAGTTGTGAATAATTAAGCGGAAAGTAATAAATTTTCTATGTTGAAATGGAGTGCTTTTTAAAATTTCATGTTACAATATATTTTTCTATTGAAACTTATATAACTGAAGCGTCGATTTCAATAACAGACAATTCGTTTTATAATATTCATTTATGTCGTAAAGTCACATTTTTATTCCCGAAGGTGTACGCAGAAGTCCACAATACAATAGTACAAAAGGTACACCAATTTTTCACTATTTGGTTATAAGTCCCATGTAATATGGTGTGTCCTATTGCAAGTATAGTATACTGGACACAATTCCAGTCTCCGTGCTACTACTGAGAAAATTTCGAAATACCGAAATAAAGTCCAGTAAAGTTGCCCGACTCGGGATCGGATCCGAGACCTCTTGCCAGCATTATGTGTAATAATGCTGAAAAAATCACATAACTTTACTGTTGATAGTCTCAAATCACGGTATCTTAAATCTCCACAACGTAAATACTTTGCAAAAATAAAATTTATAACACAAAAGTTCAAATCCATTGACTTACAGCCAGGAAATGCATCGACAACGACATCAAGTCTCCTTGCTTTACTTTAAAATATACTTCTAATATGCAAATACATTTCCTACAAATTCTTGGCTTCACTAAATAGGTACACAAAAATATAAATACAAGAATCAAGTTTTCTACTTGAAAATTCATGCTAAAAGTTTCCAACGGACTATATATCATCGCTCGGTTGGGAACGCTGAAAACTAGAATGTATCATAAGTATAGGCAGCTAGGGTCTTGTATTAAAAAATCTATGCTTTAAAATATCGTAAATAATACTTGGTGACATTTTTGTGGAAGATAAATCATGATTAGTTGTGTTACGTAAGCATAATATCATTGTTGGTGTATTTTTGTGGATAACCTTGCAAAGAATAAGTATAATAATTACAGCAAGTGTGTACAATATTGCTATGTACTGAGAGTCTTTCAGTTAAAGTATTATGACATACATGCATAACCTTATGCCAATCTCTCATTGGGGTAGGCAGACACAGTGGGATGCCAATTGCTACGAATTTTACATATTTCTTTTGCTTCATCAACAGTCTTGTTCAATCTGTCTTGTCAATCAGACAGTATTATTATTCATAAACATAAGGAAAATTACTAAACAAATTCATGGTTTTAAATCAGTGCTTAAGATCTGAAACAAAATTAGACAGTTACATTCCCAACCTTATGAATAACCAAGGAAGCAGTCACCATAAATAAAATAGTTAAACAAACATAAACCTCATTAAAACACCATAATACCAAAAGTCACATGTCCCATTTTCCACTTCCAAAATTCAACAAAGCAACACACCAAGATCGTCAAACAATCCCTTTAGAAGAAACAACTAACAATGGGCTTTTGTTACATTTTCATAAGTGTTAACCCTTACATGCTACGAAGGTCGACTTGGCCTAAATTAACGTCCAAGGTATTATGTTAAACAAGCAGCCTAAAGTCACGAAGGCATTGTTAAACTTGGAAATTTTATTAGACGGACATGTATTGAGGGGAGTATGCTGGTGTGTGTCTTCGTAGACAAGTTTTAATAGCAAAGGAAGGGTTAGTACATTTATGTTGAAGGAAAACATGGTATGTTATACATACCTACTGAGGTTTTACATACGTACTGAGGGTTTAGTACAAGTTTGATTGGTCGGCACGAATCAACTAACCAATATGAGCGCCAAATCATAGCCGAAAATCAGACGAACTCTCGTTTCGATCTCGTTAAACGTAAAACAATCTCATACTAAGTACTTGGATTTTTGATTTGAATCCTAATATCAATCTTTCCATATTACGTCACTCTTAGATCAAATAATGTTTCTTGAACAAAACAAGACAACAATGTTTAAAAACTTTTTATGATTCAACTTTCCAAACTACTTAAGTTTGCAAAGTAAGTTAATTTTGACCTTGAATGTGCCAAGAAAATTGGCATCATTGTAACGTTAAATGGCAATACCTAACCTTTTGACAAGGCAAGGTAATAATAGCCAATGTTTCGGTCAACGGAAGTGTCAACCAGCCGCTTTACTATATCTTTGCAGAGTAAACGGGTACTGGGATCTAATGGCCCGAGGGTTTTTCAACCTCTAAAGGATTGAAAATATAATTATCGATGCGATTACTACACTTCCGCTCTTTGAGGTTTCCGGAGTTACTGCAGCAAAGCTAGCAACTAGAGCAATAATCTAAATGAAAAAAAAAAATACATCTGGTATTTAAATTTCTTTCAGTAGCGGTTTCGTTAGTAGCGTTTTTCAGTAGCAAAGGATCTAGTATGCATGAAGAGTATTTCTTTGAATTTCATAGATGAAATTACATTTTATAAGAAGGACAAACTAATTATTATGTTATCGGCTTATACTTGTAACTGTTTGACGAGGAACTCGACTAGTTTCAAGCCATCTAAGAGGCTCATATTCATGAGCAGTATTCCGTGACACACGACGAGGCGATTGTGCACGCGCGTATACCAAAAAAACTGTTAGTGTTTAATGACGAACCATGACCTTTGATTACAAACTTACTCGATTTATTTCATAGTTTTAACCGTTGCAGTAACACTGGGATACATCCTTAAGCCTCGCACGATTTATTTTGTTTTGTTCTTTTTTATGTGTTGTTGTGCGAGGCCTAAATAAACCTTATTTATTTTCGTTTCGGTTCCACGTATAGTATTTTATATGGCAGTGTTGAATACAAAACACTGGTCGTAATTCTCAGATCAGATAATATTATTCTTGAAATAGCAGGCTTTGTCTTCTGTAGTAATAACCAGCAAAAACTAGGTACACTAATAATATGTCTTCACACACCTTTTCAAATAAAGATTTTTATAATGTCACGCCTTATATCCTCGAAGGGGTAGGTAGGAATACCACTGTACAATGCACATCCACTTTTCAACATTTATGTAATACACTTTAAATGCTATATACCATACGGATGTTTGCAAGTGTTTTCGAAAACCGAAAAAAATGCAATAATCTTAGTCAGACCCAGGTCAGAATAATAATTACCAGTAATTGAATTAGACCCCTTGTCAATCAAGTTTCGTAAATTGTGATTCTGATGTACCAAATTCGGTACTTGTAATGTATCCTTCATTAAACTGCAATGAACTTTACAATACATACGAGTATAACCAAGTTACCAAAGTAATGATTCATCAAAACATGGATCCCGAACGTTGGCATCATTATTATGGGTTCTATAATAAACCGTGGGTTACCGGGAATACGGTTTTAGTTGGATATTATAGACCTTTGACCCACGTATCTTACAGCCATTATATTTTGCTAGCAATAGTCTTAGAGTTATGATTTGTTTTTGGTGTTGGTTTCGGAGAATTGATCAAGGGATATAGGCTTAGATTCAGCACTGTTACGGATTAAAATGAATTCGAAATATTTAGATTTCTAATAGCTAGCTTGAAATCTAAAGACCAATGTTGCCCATTATTACATCAACAGCCTATGCTATGCCTATGTGGCCACTGCTGACCAAAGCCTCTTCTCGCATGGAGAAGGTTTGAGTATTAATCTCCACGCTTGCTCAATGCGATTTAAACTTATAATTAGAAATTATAATTAGAAAAAATTATAAGCCCAGGTTTCCTCACGATGTTTACCTTCACCGTTTGTAAAAAAAACATATAACTCGAAAAAAGTCAAATTCGTACTTGCCGTTGGTAAGTTTCGAACCCGCATTCTCATACACAAGAAGTGAGGGTCTTATGCCTCCGGGCCTTCACGACATTATAAAGGCCTATTAACTAAAAAGTAAATTATTACCTACAATTACTAGAAGTAATAAATATTATCTAGTTACACTTAACAACACTTGATTTTATTAACTCTCTAACTAAAAATTAGTAGTCTCTCTCAGTAGTCCCTAAATAGTTTTATGCCACATTAAAATTCAATTTCAAAATTCTGATTATCCGTCACGAAGAACAAACCCGTTCCATTACAGTAAATTCTCAAGCGACACCGTAAATCGTTCCTTGCATTATTAGGCGCCTAACATTCCTAATATGTAATATAGGGTCGGATATTACACATCAACCCACGCGATATCATTAGACGAGAATCAATTTACTGCGAACTGTTATAGAGGTATTTACATGCTCTATATAATACATTAGCGTTTTACTTGCTAGTTGTATAATGGTAGGCAGTAATGAATATAGGACATTGTTTTATCGATCGGGTTTGCTAATGAGGCTTTTAAACATGAGGTGTGAAGTTTGGACTGGATAAAATTACTTTATAACTCTTGTGAGACATACTAAATTAATTATTATGTTATTGCCTTAATCACGTAACAGTTTGACAAAGAACTCGATTAGTTTCAAGTCATGCTAAAGGCTCATATTCATGAGCAACATCCCGCGACACACGACGTGGCGATTGTCGCACTGCTACTGAATAAGCCTCTAGCATGGCTTGAAACTAGTCGAGTTTCTTGTCAAACAGTTAATTGGTAAAAAAATATGTTTTTATCGATATAAAAAATGAACAATGAGTGTACAGCAAGAGTATCACCTCTATATTTCGCCTTATTATTTACCAAGCACGGGAATTTGTTTCGTACTAAAGTACTCATTGTAAAGGAAATAGAAACACGAACGTATTTGACAGTAGAAAACATGAAAACGTGTGTGAGATGAAGTATACAAAATGTTTAACAAATACATTGTGTTCGCCGTATTTAAATATCAAACTGCGTAAAAACGTGTCGATTTTTCACACAACCGGAGAGATAGCCTTTTTTCGAACAAAGAATCAACCAGCATTTTGGGCACGTTCTCGTTGATAGCGATGCGCTTAGATTTTTTTAAGGTTTTACTTTTTTACAATGCTGGTCTTCTTGCTTTTGTGTACAAAGAAAAAACACAATGTTGTGTTTTAAAATTTAAGTTCAAAATACAGGTATTTTAATATACCCTTAGTGCAAGTTTGATTTATGCTGAACGAAAATGAAACGAGATCGCGTTCGGCTGACGCGAATGAATCAACTAATCAGAGCGCCGAACGCACTTTTGTTTCAGTCTCGTTTAGCTTAAAACAAACTCGTACTAAGTAGCGTCTGTTATAATACTGCTCCACCTAAATTTGTAATATATTTAGTGTTTACAAATAAGCTTTGCGATGACAGCGTGCCCAGCCCTCGGTTGCGACAGTCGTTGCTGCCATTCCGCCATGAGATCGCGCCGGAGCTCGTCCCGCCACGCACTGATCTGGCGCGGCAGTGGAGTTTCGCCCCGGCGGGATAGAAGTGTCTTAGCACCCCCTTTTAGTAAAGGACAAATTAAGTTAAGTTCGTAAACAAGAATCGGTGCTATTGTCTGCTATTAGATTGGGGTGTTATTTAATGGCCGCTCGACTACTAACAATAGTGATATCGATAAAGACTTCAACTTTATTATAATGTCTGTTACCAAAGTCGTTGGCCGTTTTATTGAAAACCAATTTTATTTGCGTGATAGGTCCAAAAAGAAAATAAGTGAACCAGCTCTCTTAGAAGTAATCGAATTAGGAGACATACGATAGCACTTATTCGTTCGTTGAAAAAACTTTTCTTTTTCTGAAAATGAAGATGAACTCTGAAATGAGGTTAGTTTCTTCTCGAAACTCGACCCGAGGAAATTGTTTGTTGCGAACTTGTTACATATATAATAATCAGTCAAACTTCTGGCCTGATCCCTAAAATTAGGGGATAATCAAACAATTTCTAGGATCACAAATGGCTTGCTTTGGATTGTGTTTTATGGCCAACTGACTCCTAATAGAATGAGATAACCTAAAAAGTCACAATTCGAAAAAAAATAAACATAATAATATAATAGCTATTGGTAGTAACCTATCGTGTAGTAAGTAGTAACCCACTTACTAGACGACTAGTAAAAGTAAAATGTTTACTTATCACACAAACGGGGAGATATATTAAGCTTAGCGTCAATATTGTAACAATATTCTTGGCATTTCATCTCTGTTAACCTTTTGATAAACATAAAGTAACAAATTAACCTAAAACCTCGAGGTGACTTAGAACAACCCTCCTCCAAACTAATTTTACTAACAAAGTATAGCAGAGTCATTTCAAATACTTAAGACCTAAATGAATCCTACAATTCTTCTTTTCTTTTCCAATCACCTTGTAGTGCTTAATATAGTTTCACAGACAACAGACAGATACAATTCCAAGTAAATTAATTCATTTACACGATACTAGTATTAAGTGAGAGCACAAAAGACTAGAATGGTAATGTAGATGTTTTTATTTTCTAGACCACATTTAGACTTAGACGTAGAAAAGTAATATGAAAGCATTTTGAACTCTCCGTGTTTGTGATAGAGTCTATTGTGGGTTTGAAATAGGGTTTTGTAAAAACATAATATGTAATGCCATTTTATGTAAGGGGGAAAGTTATCCAATGGCTTCTGCCGCCTTGGGCGAGGCGAGAGGGATTGTCACACTCTTTCTGACTAAAAACCACACCTTTTCTGCCAGGCAGTTCGCAGCTCTGGGCGACTTCATTTAGACTAAGAGAAAAAGTATCCTATGTGTTATTCCAGACTCTTTCAGACCCCTGTTCCAAATTTCATCCTGATACCTTCAGCCATTTTGACGTGATTGAGTAACAAACATACACACAATACTTTACTCTCTCTCTCTTTACACGCAAAAAGTAAATGTACGGGCATGTAAAATACACCCAGTTCTAAAAGCACACTTTTATCTCTCCGTTTCTGCTACATAAAACTATAGTTATCAATATAAAACTTAACACCAAACATTCCACATTAAGACACACTTCCTGGACAACAACACAACTTTTGTTCACAATTCACAACTATCTTAATCACCAAAAAACTTGGTACGAAATATTTAGCTTGAAAATTCTTAAACAAGTCAGCCATTGTTGAAAACAATGGTTGCGTCGCTATCTGATCTGCAAAGGATACTTCATTATCTCGGGCAGACAAACAAAGGGGATGAACTGTGGGATAGCAGATATAATGAGCCGATAGCCGTGGAGAATTTCAAGCCACCGTCACGATGTGATGATAGCCCTGAGGCTATTGTGATGGATTTCAGTGCAGGGATTTATGCGTTCGAGTCTTTAGGAGTATTTTTTGTTGTTTTTTTAGGTGTAATTTAATTTTGTAGTCAGGTGATTCTAAAACAGTATTGCCTAACTTGAGTAAATATTTTAAATGGTGATACAAGATTTATGTCAAACAGGTCACGTATCATTCTTGTTATTAAGCAAAAAAGAAGTTAAATTTTAATCATATTGGTTAAAAATTTGAAACATCAAGTTTAAACTAAAATTATTCGTGAAAAAACGCTGTCAAAACACATTCTTCGAATTACTGAAAAACAAAACGAAAACAAACAGAAAAAGAACTTTGTACCCGAAATTGAGCAGAATATTAACGCAACTAACATGTAAAATTCAACAGAGGACGCGCCTAATTTACGTAAACAATAGAAGGTTAAATTAAAAGTTTATTTGAGTAACTTTCCCACAGCTATGCTAAAACAAACACTAACCGAGGGTTTTCCACGGATCCCTTGGACCTCATTTGTATAGAAAATATCTCACATCAGTATAAATTATAGGAATTTAAATTAAATGCGTTTACTGATGATGTTCAGCCGTTTGAACTGAAATGAGGTCTTTGTCCTAAGAAAATGTAGGGTACATTAAAATGTTATTATTGGAAAACTTGTTGGTAAAGCAATCATAGTGGAAAAGTTTCATTAGAATATTAACGAGATGTTTAGTTGAGAATGAGGGTGATGATGATGAGAGGGAATAAAACATTAGACACGTATTTTAATTTTCTTGCAGAAATAAATATTTTCGAAGATATACAATGTGATAGGGGCGAGACTTCTAACCCGTTAAGGCTGAATACTACATCTAATTTTAACGACAAAAGTCCTGGGTCGAAGGGGTCGAATCCCCTCCCCCTAAAAATTATGGCCACTTTAATATTTTTTTTACTTTTTGATAGCAAAGGTTGTATGCGTCGTAGAAACAAAAAAAAAACGACAAACGGTAGCTAATAACCTTGGCTAACTAATTCATTACTTTTTTCATATGTTTGATAATGTTTTGGTGACGAAAAAAAATAATTTGTGAATTATTCTTACCGAAAAAATCACTATTTTCCTATATTTTCAATTAGGGGTTCAACCCCCATATTATTTTTTTTGTCGATAAAATTAGATGTAGTACTCAGCCTTAACGGGTTAGAAGTCCCACGCCTATCACATTGTATATTAATTGGAAATATCGCTCCCAGTTCTAAACATTGATACGTTTTATCTAAGTAATGGTATCTAATTAATTGGTAATTTTTCATTACCTAAATGACAGACTAAATAGATTTTTAATTTTCATTGCCCATTATCATCCCTATTTCAATTTATATACCCTGTTGGTTTTTAAATTGACAGCTGGAATAATAGGTGCATATTCTTATTGGGTGTTATAAACCACCAAGTTCAATAAAATTGTTTATTTGGAACGAAACACAAAACTAGGAAATTCTCAAATTCAGTTAGCATGAGAAATATGAACGAACTAATAAGGACGTAGGTAACTAAAAACTTCTAACAAGATAAAGCAAACATAGAAAACAACGAACTAACCCGCTAATTAAGCTAAAGCAACTATTAACCTATAATAATTTAGCTCGAAACACTACTAATTATTATCCACCACAGAAGGTACTTCCTAGAAACACATCCCAAACTGCGACCTCAAAATCACGCAAACTAACACAAGTTCAACAAGAGTCTGCGCCTTGTACAACAGCCGCATCAGTAAACAAGTTAATTTCAATACAATTACGTCTTAAACCAAAATTAATATGGTCGTTTCTCATAAACTTACGTTCAACACAAGTGCTCCTAAATTTCTCTCTTGACGCCTCGTTCCCTGAGTAAGTTATGGCTCTGCAGATTCTGATATTGTAATCGAATACCGAGTTTTGGATTAAAATGTTTAGAATCTGCAATCTGAAGAAACAATTGTTTAATTAAACAATCACGATCTTTGGATATCCAGTCTTGTTTAATTTAATTAATGTTTGGGATTGGTTTGAGTTTGATAAAAGAACAGCTTATCATGTTTGGGGAACTGGATTGTATTTTAATATTTATTCGAGGTGAAATGGATATAAATGAGTATATAGAAAAGTGGCATACATTAAATTTATGTATGTCATTTGAAGCTACTTTTGATCTAGTTAATATTTTAAAGGGTATTTTAAAAGTTAAACAATTTTGCAGTAGGTATTGGTTTTCATTTACTTATTATGAAGTGAAACTGAACTTTTTATTTTAAATTTTATTTATTTAATTGGCATAAAATACAATTTGATTGTTACCAAATCGAAACCGTTTTTACAGTACATAAATTTTCCTACAAAAAATCAAATAACAATATAAAAATTTTAAACCAATTTATATCTACTCGTATCACATTTTTTTCCAAAACAATTCATAGAGAATTTAAGCGCAAATCTCACATATTTCATTCGCTTACAAATATTGGACACAATAAAATCTAACGTGTCAGTAACTCAGTTCGCAGAGGCACATAATGCCAGTATTGGCACAACACGATAGCAAAAACGTGCCATCCTCTCTCTGAGATAGCGACTTATCCCGCCAACAGTGACCATTTGGCACTAGAAGTGTCATTACTGGCACTCACAGATGTCATTTCAGTCACGCCCCAAATAAGTTTAATTAGGAATAGAAATTCCGTACGCAAAACCCTGTTGGTATCGGAATGATATCTTTTGAAGGATCCGCAATATTTGTCTGTTACGACTTCATGGTAGATTAAATTCCGTATTTCTGTTTACGTAAATACGAGATTTCGTTTGCTGACCGTCACTTGGCTCTCGTGTTGGTCGGTTAATGAGTTTCCGAGTTGAGCGTTTCGGATTTTTAATATAGAGCATCGGATTTTATCTTTTTAAAAATTCGTAGTTGCTATGTTAAAATTCTTTGTTCTTTTGTAATATTGTTAGTATGTTGCCTATAGTGTTCGATATGGACATTTAAATTCATGCGTGTTATTTAAAAAACGAAACCTTGTCTGTACTTAATAAATCTCTCTCATCTCGGTCTGCTCTGTTAGAAAAAAATCTTCACCAATAAAGTAATTATAAAAAAATCGTTTAAAATAAAATAAAAAATTACACTCTAACGTTTGCTATTTCATTTTTCCTTTCGGAATGCTTTCAGCGGCAGATGCGTTCGCAACATGAAAGCGTGTCACAGGAGAGGAGCCGGGGGCATTATACCGGGGTACATGTCAGGCAGGATACTGCGACACCAGGGACCTGTCCCACCTCATGCCACCAGCCTTGCTCCGTATTTGTACGAATGACACATTTTAAAAATTGGATTGTATCATGTACGTACTTTTGGTTGGAATTGTGAAGTTATTATATTTTACTGTTTCTTTGTGTTAAGTAAGAAGAAGGGGAAGTCTTTTTGTTAAGGGAAAGGCTTTTATTCAGCAGTGGATGTCTTCCAGGTGATGATGATGATGAAACGAGAATCTTGATGGCACTAATATATCTTAGGTGCTTTTAATTGGTTTGAACGTCTTATTCATAGTAATAGTAGACCTACCTAGACGTGTAGTGATGATGATATACTTTACCTACATCATCATGGATAAAGAAAAAAAATAATATGATAGATGTTCTAGTAAAATGTATATCAGTCGCAGCAAAATAATCACGTCCATATATACTCGAAGGGTAAGGGATTTGCCGCAGAGCAGATGTTTAGTTCCTAACAACCGACATTTTGTAATTATGGCGAACTTATTGTTCGCTGGCCTTCGAAGATGACGCATGTAAAATTAATGCGGGAAAATGAAGGTTCGCAGTACCAAAAGGACCTTCTGATAAATAAAATGAGTAGTTAGTAAATATTAATAGATAGTAGGCAGTGCAAAGAAGCATACAATAATTATTACGTAACTAGTCTCTCGTTTTTTTGTAAGTTACAACTGTATATAGTTGAATACACATTACTATGTTTTATCAAGTAATTTTAGAAAACTTCTGATTTAATAGATTAAGTGTGTGAGCGCCATACAATAGCACGAATGGGCTGGCTTGGTCGGAATGATACAGCCTCATAGAAAACCGACATGAAACATTAATTGTGTTGCATTACGTCGTTTGAGTGAGATTACCGAGTGAGAGACTCAATTTCCCCTCCCCAACCTCTCAATCCCCAAATCCCCAATAATCCTCAAATTCATAACCCTCTCAAGGCCAGTGCCGCACTTGTAACGCCCAGAGGCGTCGCCGCCGCCCATGGATACCAGGGTGTTTAGAGACGGCGGCGATTGCTTACTATCGGGTAAACCTCAAGGTCAAGTAACAATTAACATATAATAATTAGACATTAATTTAGGCCTTGATTAGACAGCAAAGACTCACAAAATTTTAAGAAAGAAACAAGAAGACTAAGCACGTTCACAGCGGCTACTGAATATCGTATCTCGTTGTACCGTTCCATATTATTATTTTCCTTAGCAAATTAACAAGACAGCAATCAAATCTAATCTGTTCATTCAGATCACGTTCCGGTTCATGTTGACATGTCCTTGTATTGCGTGCGTATACAAACGTCTTTATACGGTGCAGATGTTATCGAACTTTGTGGATAATCAAATGAGTAGAGAAATGCTTGCTGATTGAAAAATGTCTTTGCTTTTATATTCAAAATAATAAGGATGGGGTAAGTAAAAGCAATTATATATGCGTTATAATACGGAACAGATCTTGATATCTGTATCACAGGTGTTGTTAGGTATCAAGAACACCAGTCTCTATTAAGTGTTTAATATTTATGTGACTTTGTAAAATTGATGATGAGAAAATAAATAAATTATTTAATAATTATATTAAATATATAATTTATTTTATTCCCAGATCATATGATAAATTCCATCCAAAGGTTCGCTGGAAGAAATCACCTGTGTGATAAGACCGCCCATTGTACTTTAATTACTATTAACTACAATGTAAATGTTTTTATTGTATGTATGCAATAAAGTATAAAAATAAAATAAAATATTAATAAAATGTTGTTAGGTGAATGGCATCAATAAATTTTACTAGTGTTGCATAGATAAACGCAATGTTTTTAAACGGTTTTACTTAGCAATGAGCTTGAACTGTTTGTTTGGAGTGAGTCAAATTTATTAATAAAATTAATAATACTTTCCTTTCTGACGTCCGAGCTTAATACTAGATGACTATACAAAATAAGACCATTAAAACTGTTTAACATAAGAAATGTGTATAATTCTGATGTATTGGTTGTTGGGATTAATAAAGCTGATTAACTACTAAAAGAAATACTACATTGCTTAATTGACTATAAAATCCGATATACATTTTATCGAAAAAGCTAAAAAAAAGCTGCTAGCTAGCTACTAATTTCATGTCCATAAACATTTTTATAAAAAATAACTGCTAAGTAGCTACCAATGTTATGTTCAAAAAGTCCCCTCACTAAATGCAGACCCATGTCCAATTTTGTCACATATCTAAATAATAAACTACACTGTTGAAGTTCAAGTTCAGTCAAATAAAAGTGACCTTTTTATTGTTTCAATGTCACAATTATTTCATTCATCTCGTCGAAAATTTTAAACAAATGCAGTATATACGTCTTGGCTATCCTTTCCGGCCCTATGTCAACTTACCCTTTTGTTGCGTCGACTAAGTTATTTAGACTAAGTTGCTTGTATTATTGTACTATTTTACTTTGTACCTTTTATAACAATAATTAATCGTTTCACTACATTGTTTGTTTAATTACCCGACTGCGCCAGAAGGAGGGTTATGTTTTTCGAGTGTATGTATGTATGTATGTATGTATGTATGTATGTATGTATGTATAATTGTTTGGCACGCTCTACAGCCTAAACGGCTTGATGGATTTTGACTTGAGAGGTGTCGTTAGATTCGTATTTACTGTGAGAGTGACACTGGGTATATCAAAATAATAAAAAAACAAAATGGCGGATTCAGGCGCCAAATTCGAATATTTCTCACTCTCTAGCCTAAACGACTTGATGGATTTTGACTTGAGAAGTGTTGTTAGATTTGTATTTCCTGTGAGAGTGACACTGAATATATCAAAATAATAAAAAAAAACAAAATGGCGGATTTTTGGCGCCAAATTTGAATATTTCTCACTCTCTAGCCTGGATGGATTTCCGCTTGTAGGGGTCGTTTGATTCGTATTGACCACAGAGTGACACTAGATATATCAAAATACAAAAATAATAAAACTAACAAAAATTAAATAAAAAAAGGTAATTTAAGAAACTCAAAAAATTTCAGACTGCGTTTCTTTATAATATTAAATTGAAAAAACCTAAAACAAGAAAGTCATCGTAAAATTAAAGCAGTCGGGACCCATTCTAGAAACAAGCCGTATGTTCCTCACTAAGTCTTCATATTTAGAATGGGTTTTGCTTTAATTTTACGATGACTTTCTTGTTTTAGGGTTTTTCAATTTAATATTATAAAGAAACGCAGTTGGGTTTTTTAGTTTTTTAAATTACCTTTTTTCCATAGCTGTAAGTAAAACTGCTGAGTAAAACTGAGCTAAATTTTCCCTCGAGCTAAATGTTGAGTGATTTTATTATTAGTGATTGTTTTAAGTTTTGATCTTTGAAGTTATTCCAGATTTTTTTTAACCTCTATTTCTCTCTCTCCCTCCCTTTCTCTCTCTGTCTCTCTCTATTTCTCTCTCTCTTTATCTGAGACTAAATGTACTTTTCCTTGTTTTAAATTGGCATCTATTCCAAAATTGGCTTGTGACCAATTGAGTAATGAAAACCCATACAAGTTTTGAGAAAATCTTATTTCAGCTTGCCAGATTTTCAGCACCGCTTTATGGATGAAAATTGAAGCTTGTCTTTTGAATTTCATGTTTCAATTTTCAGAGGTTCAGTGTGTACGTTGTCTGTCCGTCAATCAATTATGTCACTTTGTCGTGCGCAACGAGGAACCTCACACATCACAATAATGCTAACAAAAGAACACTGAGGTGTGTTTAAATTGAATTTTCATTGCATGTCTTTGCCAGTATCAGAGAAAAATGTGCTTTAAATAATAAAACTCAACTTACATTTTGCCATAGCTATGTTTACGTTTAATTAGTTAAACTGGTAAGTATAGAAACCTATATTTTAATTTAATAACAACTTCTTATAAAATCAAGTCCTCAGCTTTTTTTTACTAAAAGGTGGGTTTTACGGGCAAAGAAGATATTATCTAACCTGAAAATCAGATTAATGATACTCCTTCAGCACTCACTTTTAAGCTCGTTATGCAAAAATCTTGCGATAAGCAAAGGAAGACTCCACTTTTAGGTTCAAAATTGCAAAACCTGACTTCAGTACCCACAACTCAGTTCCCGACAACGGCTTAAAAATCTTAATTATTCGATGCCGTGGAAACTACTGCAGAGCTCGGGACTTGGTTGAAAATATATGCAAGCTTAAGGAGCTTACTGTTGAATTGACAAACCGAATCCTTTGAGGCTCAGTTCGGATCCTACAACCGAATAAACATTGTAAAGCCTACGTCATGTTTGTTTTTAATTTAAATTGAATTGATATTTCTGTCTGCTTGGTCGTTTCTAGAGAGTTTGGCAATAAATAAAATAAACTATTTTTTTAGAAGTAATCATTAATCATTCATCTGGTTTAGTCACAATATGGTGGTCATATTGAACTTTATGGCATCATATATATTTGAATAAAGTTACTCTAGAAAACTAATATTGAAGCACCCAAATAGCACAACACAAAATCCCATAAGCTACAAACTGCAACACAAAACATAAACTCGTTTCAAATTCACTAAGTCCCATCTCATACCAAAATAGATCTCTCGATATTTGATCACGATGCTTTTCCCTTGAACAAACAAATAGATTTTATCAGTCTAATCAAGTCCCATACTTAAGTTGACACAGCTGCATATCTAGGTATAAAAGTCCGATTTATCATGGTCTCGCTTTGTCTCACTTTTCTGAACATTCAACGGTCAGTTTAAACTGGTTTGCATAACTTTATGTGAAGCCATGTGTACAACATTATACAGTACATCATCCTTTCCGGACCCCCGTGTCACGCTCATCTATTGTCCCTGTCTCTTTGACAATGTTATTCAGGCATTGGGCTGATGCCCGCAGCCGCTGCTCAATCACTGTCTTAGCACTTAATAAAGGAAAACGGTTTAAGGGTTTTTTTGAAAACTGTTAAGGGTTTTTGGGACGCAAAGATATATATTCTGAAGCTGTCACTACGGAATTACTTTTAAATAGACCTTAGTTTGTTTATCAGCGAAAAATATGAGTCTACAGAAATTGGAGACTCTATATGACATTTTTCTTTACGAATAATTTTCAATTTTTTCATCATATTTTTGTTTACTCAAAATGGTTGGTCTTTTATAGTAAAAAGACACAAAAAGTCAGAGCACAACCAAGGCATTTAGAAACACAAAAGCATTCTGGATCAATCTATTCATATTTTGTGCTTGCATCGATGTAGGACACTCAGTTTAATCACCCAGTGCTGTCGTCCCGTCCAATAGCTACATCTATACATACAGCGTGTTTAACAGAACTGTGTCAGCCTCCTTTTGTTTCCTTGTCATTGTCACAGTGTCATCCAACTATTGGATTGATGCTCGTTCTATCTGCGTAAAAACTTTTCCGTCTTCCCTTTTTTCGAGTACGAAAAATTCTATTGTAGATCTATTTGGACTGTTTCTGTTTGAATGGGACAATGGGCTGTGATTTTTTTATTGGTTAATCTATTTATGGGTTTATTTTTAAGTATTTTTTATTGATTTATTTATATATTAATAAGTTGTACAATAAAATCAAGATATATTTATTTTTAAGAGGCAAAATTTCTATCGTAAACCATTCAGGATAAATTTAAGTTTAACCTTTAAGTACCGACGCGTGGTCTGACAGACACCTTGATGCTTACGAAAATCTAGGTACATATGTTAGAGTAGACTTATCACCCTGTGAGTCTGTCTACCCCTTAGTTAGTCGCCCAGGAGCGTTCATGGAAAATAGCTGCATCAGCGTTCGTCATTTCTAGTTATGCCTTACTGGGTAAAATTTCGATGGTCTGACAGACCACTCGTCTGTACTTATGTAACTTTTTTTGAATAGGACTTTTACCCAATTTTAAAGTTTTTTTCTTTTAATTCCAGTCAGGTACAAATATTGACCTATCTATATTTATAAGTCATTCAAGTACTTCGAGCTTGAAACGGGCAAGTATCAGCGCAAGTAAAAGTGTTTTCTCAAATAGATAATTTATAAAATAACCCTCCAAAATAAAAACTACGAATTTTTTTACAAGAATAGCATTTGTCCATCAAAACCGAAGGTGCGTACAAATTTGACTTAAGAAGCATATATGCCTATAGTGCAAAACCTGTCTGCAAAACGTATTTGTGAAGGTAGCACCTCCAATTTGGTTTGCGATTTTTATATTTGTTGATTATGAGTAAAGTATAATGTTTTTTTATTTATATGATTATTGATCTTTAAGAAAAAAAGACTTTCAGAAAATATTATTGTTTGTTGATTATAGTAGTCATAATAAAAGTAACTTTTTTCGTTCGAAAAATGTGCGCCTGAATAAAAAAATTTAATATTAGTAATGAATGGTTATACTTTACTTTTTTGTTTAATTTATATAATAGCTAAATTATAATCAAATATATTTATATGTATATTAATAAACATCACAGATTTGCATAACAAAAGTCTGGGGTCTGGCAGACCTCACGTCGGTACTTATGTAACTGAAATTGGACGTCGGTACTAGAAGGTTAATCAGTATTAAATAAAATAAAGTATTCGATGACAATTTTAACCACATTCATTTATTGCTATTTCTGAAATTTAAAACATACGTTCAAAATTGCACAAAGCTCATTGATATAATCGAGCCACAGCTGTTATCTCGATGTATCGTGTAAATATCGTTCGTCAGCAAACACTTACCGAGCACGAACACACTACTAATTCATCCTTGATTACAGATCCAATCAGTTCTCAACGAAGCACCGCCTTAACGTTCATTTATCTATCGACCGACCGATAATCGTTAGCAAAGAGCTAGGGGTTTTAATAAGCTGTGCCCGAATCACTCCGTAATAATTAACAGTGACTATTCGGACGTCCGGGCGGAAAACCGGCGCGTCATTAATGCAAACGTGTCCGGGATATGGTGACAACTCTAATTCCTGCGTACAACCTTACCCCCATCACTGTTTCCGTATGACATGATCGTTCAATCTCGCTTTTATTACGTCACCAGTTCACCGACGTGTCTACCGCACGTTGAAAATTTACGTGATATTTGAGAGTGCGTTTTAGTTTTGTTAGATCACGTATTTTGTGGTCAGCCTTTGTGATTTTAATCACAGCTTCACTTTGTTATATGTTATATGGAGCAGTGGAAAAGCAGTATTTAGTTTAAAAAAAATTGCTGACAAAAATAGATCCGGTTTTTGGTAAAAACTATAAATAAATATGCTAGAAATAGGAAAAAAGCTACGAAACCTTTCATAGAAAATGTGATACTTTTCATAACTGATAATAAATGTCTTCCACGGAAACTATTCTTGGAACGCAGCGTCGACGTCATTGTGTTCACTGAAATGATCGATCCAATATAATCTTTATTACATCAAAAGACGTACGTTCATCCAATTTTAATAAGAAGGGGACGTAAATAGAAAACCTTTCTGATAAAATTAAAAAGCGATAAGGAAAATGGCCTCGACAACATTAATTGGAGTAAACGAACATCCAAAAATTCACGAGCTGATATAAAATGTCACTCCACGCCTTTCTTATTCCCCAAGTGAACAGGAACACAAAAAGGAGCATCTCCAGAGACCCTGCTTAACATAATCAAATCAAATTGTTTCCAAAACAAGGTTCTAAACAATTGTGTATCTTAAGCATTTATATCCACGTCTGTAATTACTCGCTTAATCTTGTTGCTTTAAATCAACACCCTGTTTTTAATGAACTCGACTGTGCCTGTGGTGACGTCACGATGGAAAGAGACGACACTATACCCCTCAGCTACTGTTAAATTAACCTTGTATAAATTATAGTGCAGCAGCTTTTTAACAAGAAAAGCGTTGTTAAGGGATCCATTTTCTAATGCTTTTTTGTGAAGATTTTCAGAAGGTTTAATAAGACAGTGGTTTAATAAGGTTTTTATGTATAAATTTTCCTTGAAGCTCGATGAATGTAGAAGTCATGTCAGTTCTTATGATACTGCTAAATATTTATAGCAAAGAGGCTTTTTGCGTTGGTAAGTTCTACATAAAAAATACACCATCATTAATAAAAATAAGAACGGAGTGCCTATCGATTGCTTTGTAAGGAGCTGTATGCCGGCTGTACTAAGCTTTTCAGACAAAGAATTTTGTGAAGAAATCATCGAGCATTCGTAACGGTGTCAGGAACAAGGTAAGGTTCCAGGAAAAAGACGAATAAAATTAGAACTCCACATCCTTCATCCAATTAGGTTATTGACTCTTAAACCCGTTGTCCTAAATCAATAATTTCGATAGAAGTTCCTGCTTCCTTGAGCAAACCATATCACTGAAAAACCCCTTTCCAATTTATGTCTCTTTCTTGATATATTGGCGCACGTAATCTAACATGCCTTTTCTTTGTCGGTATTGGCTTTAAGTAACGAATTTAAGCCTTTGGGAACCGGCCCATTGTCTTTGTACCCACAACTTGAGATAACAAGAAACTAAAACGTGTACTTGTGCGTAAGGAAAGGCTTTTTGTGAATACGGCTATGTTACCCTTAAAAGATTAAAGAAACAGTTAAAAATGAACTTTGGCTGGGTATTTTTCCTGGATAGTATTTTATTAGTAACGAATAATGTTTATTAAACAACGATTCTTGAAAGCGATATTTCGGTTCACACCAGATATTTGTTTAGTGAATATTTTACGAAATACTATTTGAATAATTTCACTACGTTTCACTCAACGCTGTAGTGGTTTTCAAACCCAACAAACCACAATTACAAATGAAAATATTTCCCAGTAGTTTACATTTTGATAAACACGAGAAATTTATATCAAATTGGTGAGAAAATTCGCAAACAAACGCTTCAAACTAAAGGATGCATCAGCTTAACCGAGGTGGAAGAATCTAGAAACTTCTCCGAGTACTTCTCGTAAACGATGACTTGGCATTTACCAACTATTCAGTGCTCCAGCATTATTACGATCTACAACTTCACATTATTGCAGCGAGCTCAAGTACTGCTTACATTGTAAATCGCTTCCGTAGTAAATCTGAGTTCATAAATTACGGATTATTTACGTACGTTCGTACATGTATTAAATATTTTCCAACCGCTTACATTTTTACAGCACTTTTCATCGTAAGTTGGAAATAATGGTTCAAGCTGAACAGGTTTTAAATTATGAACTATTTCTCAAAGGGAGGTTCTACATAGAATCGAACTTTAATAAAGCTTGTTTATGCATAAAACTTGTGATAATGCATAAATCTCTAATTTAGCCCGTTAGTTTGACTGATGTCAAACCACGGTCTCATTGTGAACTGGTTTGAAACATCGGAGCAATGTTTCCCTTGGGTTCACCATACGAGTGAGCTTATCAGAAGCCAGAAAAAAAAACAATGACGAGCAATAATAATATCTTGTCACGTTGAGAGTCAGTCTTATCTTATATATAACATCTGGGTAGAAAAGAAGATAATACTACTTCACAAGTATGTGTCCTACATAGACGCAGTGTGCTCCCTCACTCATATAATCCGATGAGACGGCTACCTGACACGACTGGAGATAGGTCAAACGCAGGACCAATCGCTCTATGTGCACAGAGAAAACCATCGATTCTACTGAATTTCCAAACAGGGTACAATCTGATACTTTGTGATCCAGAATTGTGTAGAACCACTTTATTGCTGAATCAGGTACGAATATATAGAACAAAATAAGAATGGAAATATTAAAATTATAAGTGCTTTAATGTCTAATTATAGTAAAGATTTTTGAGAGTCCAATTTACAATTTTTCTTTATAAAAAAAAAGTATGTATTTGCTATTAAACCATTGTTACGATTTTCGCAAAGTAAATAGAAATTAAATTTTATTGCGGACAATACGTGCAAGATGTTTCACAAACCTAACAAGAGTTCTTTCAGCAAAATTAATTTCGGAAGTAGGCTGGAAGGCTTTCAGTTCAATAAGAAAACTACGACTAGTATCGTTAAACTCTCTTGTTGGGAACTTAGAAACTAACTGAATTACTTCAAAAAGAACTTTAATACAAGTTAATACAAGTTAATTTAGCAAATGGAGTAGCAACAATTTTATTTAGGTCACTTATTCGGTTTATTGGATCAAGTTTACCTATATATGAAGCGAGCATTATTGAGCATTAATTTTCTAGTCGTTTCTAATCGTTTGAGTATTACTTATTTTGTTAACGTTCATGAAGATTTTTTATGAACCAATAAAAAATAGTTTCTTTATAACCCTCTTGACTCTTGACTTACTCTGAATCTAAACTAACTAGTATCCCTTTTTTCTGTCGCCTCACCCAAGGCTGGAGAAGTCATTCGACAATTTCCTTCTTTAAAAAAAACTAGTTCCTAGACCACAAAAATGAGTTATAGTAAAGGATTATTTTTGTTGTTGATAGAAGATTATGACAATGTTACACAATGATTATTTACATTTGCTCTACAATATAACTGAATAGAATAAATTGTCCCACCGTTGACGTAGCTTCTAACCTATGTAAGGCTTATCCTACCCCATTACTTACGTGGGGTAATAATTTTTGCATAACCCCAAATTCCATACAAAGGCTAAGCGGCCATGCAAATAAAGGCAGTAAACTAAATTTATGATCCCAACAATGTCCAACTTTGCGTATTACGAAGACATATAAAGTCTTTTGCCACATTGTAACTCTAAAGCCGGTTGACGTCAAAGGCTTAACCGTTTTAAGTTCATAAAGCAACTGCGTTTATATTTTTATAGGTTTGATAGAAATAGAATAGAGGTACCTTGGCGGTTAAGTGGACTGTACGGTAAGCGCTGTGGCTGGGTAACTGGCTGCCGCAATAGCAACTGTTTGTGTGATCCACAAATTGTTGTTTCGGGTCTAGGTGTCATGTGCATGTGCACTTGTATGTTTGTAAACGCACCCACAAGACAAGATAAAATCATAGTGTGGGGGGCATTAAAAAAGTAGTTTTATTAGTACCTTGTGAACGGCTATAGGTTCACCTCATAATATTACGTGGGATTTAAAACTATTAAAAAGTAGGTTTTAAATTATCCCATTGAGGGTTAACAGGTACGTTTATGTGCAAATGGGATTTAGTAACAGTAAAAACAATATCATCATCATCAGCCGGAAGACGTCTACTAATAAACAATGGCCTCTCCCTTAGTCCTCCACGTAAAACGGCAATTTGTAAAAGTCGCAATGTGCACCTCTGCCTACCCCTTCGGGGATAAAAGGCGTGACGTTACATACCTATATAAAAATAATAAGGCACACAATTCAGTAAGTGCCTTTGAGACAAGACTTACACTTGATACAATCTAAATATTGATCACGAAACACAACGGAATGAACTTATATACATCAAAATTCTATTTCACACGGCGTGTCCTACATAATAATAAGTCTAGGAATCGTTCACATATCAAATATTATCTATGTATATTCTCCTTGAAATAGGCCCGACCTTGTTACAATTTTATTACAAGCTATCTTTTATCCCTGACTTCATCCGTGCGAAATGTTTGGAGATAGGTTTTGTATGATATATAAAACCTGTACCTAAAAGTATATAGAAGGATTTTTTTCTGAACATTTTTTGGTGTCTACATACATAAGCATTTTATCTACGTATCTACATGCTTATGTATGTAGACATGCTTATATCTTCTCGTGATCGTGATTAAATTTCTAAATCTGGATAAACGTTGAAGTATAGGTGAAGGATTTTCGAGTTGAATTTTGAGTGTCATTAGACTTAAATTTCGTGCTGTATAAAAAAAATCACGAAATCAATAATAATATCAATACCCATATTATAATAGCCCAAATCACCAGTAACTACCGGTCGTCTCCAATTTTTTTTTAATATTCTTTTATTAAGTATTTTGTGAGTAGTATTTAAAAATGTAGTTTTAGAGACATTTAAATAAATATATGGAAATATCATTAATACATTTCCCTAAATATCTTTCTAAAAACGCAAAACACACATCCATCAAAACTCCAACTCCGTATAAGCCGCTTAAACAAAAAATCTGGAACATCAAATACTTAGCGTCAACGTCCTCGAATATTGATAATAATGTATTATGTAAATAAATACGCTGCTTTTGACATGAGTCCAGAGGTCTTACATATTTATAAGGGCGCCTCCTCATAACTCTTTGTGCTCGGTTCCGGCTAATACGGACGACAGACCTGGGCTTTGTACGAAATGCCCTTATTATGTTCTTATGAAGGCTTTCTGTATTTTACTAAGACTTTTCAAATAAATTCGTACGAGTAGATTCGTTCCTGTGGTTGGTATTCTCGGAAAGTAGCAAGTAGGCAAATTCTTATTGGTTTTTCTTGCCAGAAACGTTGATATGTTAGCTTAAGTAATATTAAGGTTGGTTATAAATGTATGGTGTATGGGTCGTCATACATACTAAAAACATCTGTATTATAGAATAAAACTCGCACGAAGCGCCTCGCTTCAAGTTTCCTTGTGCGAATTGCTAAGCAGTAGAATTCTTTGCCAGAGTCTGTGTTTCCTGAAGGGTACACACAAACACACAAGCTCACAAACTTTCGCATTTATAATATTAGTTAGAAGTAAGATAATAGCAACCATACAACAAAAACCGACGTAACCATTCAATAGGTCCAGAAACTATTTAACTATTTAGGTCAATCAGACCTTACATAGAATTACCCCAATTTAATAGGAAGACAAAGGAATTTCTATAGTACAATGGGAGGTCTAGACTAAATCTGTGGAAGCACCTAATGTGCTGAATTGTAATTGAATGTAGGCTATGAATATCAGAGGTAGATTTGAATTTTAGAGTGACTTGGAACGTGAGTGCGGAGGTGTATATCGTGCGCCATTGTTGAATTATATGCTAGTGCAGTATTAGAGGATGAAATGCTGTGTTGCAGTATTATGTATTGTGTAGTTTGATTTTGGACAGTTTGACGTTACGTATTATAGTTAGGTATTCTGATTAAAGGAATAAAACAATGGGAACGTGTTATAAAATGATGTACAGAAAAGTTTCTAGAGTTACTCCATAAAAATGTGTGGGAGAGCCATTAAGTTTGACATGAATCGGGTCGGTTTTTTATACCACGGCTTTACAGAAATTTTTTGAAACAACGCTTGTGTTGTGTTTCATTGTGTAGCTAAATTATTACTTCAAACATTTATCGACAGTCAACTAAAACTCTTAAATACTACTTACGAACTTACATCGAAGCAAAACAACGTTCACACAATAATAAAGACAAGAGCCTTAACTTCACTATATTCGAAGAAGTCTACATCATAACACTCTAAAGCTACTTACACATACACACATACATAGAACAAACGGCACTTATGCAAAATATTCCCCACAGCACCCTTTCAAAATACCCAACTAAAGTAACTTACTAAACATCAATTTGGGAGTCATCACAGCGGTACCTTTTTAAAACACACAACTAAGATAACTTAGAAAATATCGATCTGGGAGTCATAAGGCTCTCTCTAAGTGGCCCATCCGGTTTCATTTTCAAAACAAAGTTTATGTTCGCTTGAGGCGTGCCCGCAGTGAAAGCTTACAACTGCGTAAACTTCACAAATTGTTTACTGCCTTCAAAACTGGCTGGGAACTGTCGTTTGTCCCTACAATGTACCTAGCGTGTACTGGGATGGAAATAAAATTCTTCAATGCTTCTGTTCAGAAAATGTACGTGTAGTCTTGTTTGAGTATTTTGAGTGAGTCAGTTATTTTTGTGCAAGAATTTTGTCTGTGTATTGTGAATTGTGATAGACGTCGAGCAATAGAATTTTGAAATGTAGTGTAGTTATTGCCTGGATAAAATACATAGACGTCACGTCAAAGTACACCTTTTATTAACCTGTACTGATGGTAGTCTCATCTATTTTATTTTTATAATAACTATCGTGAGACATTATTAATTTAACTAAAAAAACACATTTACTCACGTACCTATATTAATGGAGAAAAGCTTAACTAAACGCCGACACGGCGTCTGCGCACGCTGCTCGTGATGAAGAGTCCCTCTGTGACTCGAAACTAGTAGAGCTCTCTATTCATATCAGTAAGCTATGATTTTTTTAATTGATTAGGCCCACTGTGATTGAGTTGTATATTACCTGTAAAGTACAAACCTATACAGAAAATGTACTATCACATACAAATACTGCGTAAATTATTTTTCATTTGTACTTAGGTATATATGTGTTGGTGGAAGTATGTTTTGCTAACCAGGATCGTGTAACATGAGTCAGCTTGTAAGTTGTTGCGAGGGTTCAGTTAAGCGGTGTAAACTGTGGATGATCTCGTTACCGATGCGGATGTTAGGAGCCATGTAATTATCAACTTTGTGATTTTGTAATTAGGTACATAATTAGATATGCTACGATATCCTACGGTATTTTAGCTGAGCACTGGCCTTTTTGCGTCGTGTTGATTATTTATTTGATTATCAAATTATTTTCTTCTTTTAAAATAAACTGTGTTCTTTCTTTTCTGTCACATGACCTTGAGAAATTGGCTAGAAGGGGTAGAATAAGAAAGATGAAGAGTTGAGTTTTGATATATTGATAGAGTACATGAATAATATGCTATTAGCTACTAATAACACGTCTCGTATAATGAGTCTGACTTTCAAAGTCAACATTATTATTTAAATATAGACCAGGAAGGCACTTCAAAGCAAATATAATAATATTAAAAATGATTGTCGGTCAGAGAAGCATAATTGCTGGTATAGATTTCATATCGAGAAGAACGAGCAAGAAACTTGATATGTTAATTTTGATTCGAAAACCGTTTCGACACCAGCAATTTATACTACGCTAACTCTAAAAAGCGTATTTCAGTAGAGGCGTTTAAAGGGAAAAACGTGATAACTTTTACATTAATTTACTTTTCAAATTTGGTATGCTTAATAGTTAATTTATTCATTATAATATCTCATATTTATATTTCCCTAATTATTTTTATTTTTTGATTTAGCGCAAGTTAGCCGTATATGTACGTAATTCTTGTTACATCTTATACACGTCTAACTTATGTTAGTGTAGTGTAGTACGGGAGGTTGTAGTGCATGATCAATCATCTGAGCAATTTCAATATTTTTAAAAGAACATGTACTTACTTACAAAAAAAAAAAATAGTCAACGTACCAAATAAACAAATTATATAAGTATTTACTATGGTAGCTAATAGTTCATTTTACAAACGAACAAGTATACACACAAACGCATTAAACTACGCTAACTATGAGTTAGTGCAGTGTTGCACGGACTTTGACCAAAGTGATCCGCGCGCACACTCCGCTAATAATAGTTGGCGTAATATAAATCCCACCCAAAACATAAATGTGAAAGGCTGCCAAGTTCGATAATATTGGAATGCTTCGCCTATAAAAGAAGTGAGATCTAAATAAGTACCAGTTATACACAGACCTATTAAAAATGATAAACAAGTTGGCAAGTTTTCACACACTTTGTTATAAACCTACTAAATCAATAGTCAAGTATATAATTTTCTATTAAAACTGCCAAGTTATATCATTTTTAACCGAGGTCTGTGTATGGAACTTGGTACTTAAGATCTCACTTCTTTTATAGGCGAAGCATTCCAATATTATCGAACTTGGCAGCCTTTCAATTTATGTTTTGGGTGGGATTTCATTTATTTTTGTAAGGTTTATTTTCTTATTTTACTTTACTTTGACTAAATACAAACCTTCGTAACGAATTTTAGGTCGGTACGACCATTGGAAGATACGATATTTTTTTTGTTTTAGTTCCTTAGGGGTATGAATTTAACCTTCATTATAAAACCGACTCACACTTGGCCATTTTCAGATTTTTCCTTTACCTTGAAAAGAACCAATGCCAAATTTCAAGTCAATACGACCTTGGAAGTGGTCTAGGTTTTTGATGAGTGAGTGAGGTGAGTGAGTCAGTCAGTCAGTGAGTGTATAGTAAAAATAGCGATTTTCTGACGTAATATCTCAAGACCTACAATAGGTACATTAATGAAATTTTGTATTTTAGATAAGTAAGTAGATCTCGACAGATACCATATGCGTAGATAAAATAGATTTTGAGTTATAGGTGGGTCGAACTTGGCCCGAAATGGTTCGTGTAATATAACCCACGGCCGGTGTGTCGGTTTTTTTGCTCGAACTTGGCGGACACACTGCCGTGTGTCTAGATCGAGTGATTTCAAAAAGTTCCTTTACTTAGCGTTTTATAAGATTTGTAACTTTCTTATTTTTGCATATTTCTTCTCAATGGAGAATGACGTATGTAAAACCACATTTTAAGCAACTTGGCATAATAAAACCAAAACCGTTTATCCGACAATATTGTAATAATTCAAAACGCCTACAGAATCACGAAACTAAGTAACAATAACAAACAACTAATAGTTCCCTATTATTCCACGAACCTTCTAAATTGTTAAGCGACACATCGAACCACTGATTTAACCAATTAAAAGTATCGACGTACGGTACACAATTGTTTTGTTCCAAACAGTTTATTCAACTGGTTATTTGTTGAAACGTGAGTCCGGTACAAAGATTGAAGATTAAAACTTCAGTTGAGTTAGAACCAGGTAATTATGAAGCTGTTACCAGCTTGAACCTGGTTCAAAACAAGAGATGAACTGGTAAAAGGGTAAAGTTAAGTTGTCCGGTTGATGGAGATATTGCGCTCGTAGTGCTGCACTTAGAGACATTTAATGATTACATAAAATACTATTTATTAATTTAACTATTTATTAAAAAACTAAAATTGGTGGACATTCTCTGACAGTCAACCATTGGGTGGAGCAGAACGATGAAGAACAGATGAACTAATAACTATTACTTAGTAACGATTTTGTTTCGAAAACAATTGCTAATTGGAGAGGCCTATGCATGCAGTAGACATAGGCCTCTCCAATGGCCCACCACTGAGCTCGATCTTTAGCTCTACGCATCTAACCACTACCAGCAACCTTGCGGATATCGTCACTCCACCTAGCTGAAATAATATATGCAGAAAAAATATGAGGAGAAGAAATTAAGTTTTGCATTGCTACGTTCCCTTTTCAGTCAAACAAACTAACAAAGAAAGAAACAGACAAACAAACACAAAAAATTAAACGTAAAACAACAGTTAAAACAGAGCAGCATGCGTACAAAATCTACAATTATAAAAAAGAGTTTTTACTATCTCCATTCAAAACGACTTCATGTTCGTTGAAATAAAATTCCTTTGCTCTTGTTTTGTACTCTTTTACTAAGCTGCGAACTGAGTATCTCTGGTATTAAGTTAGTAGAGTACTAAACCCCGGATTAGAGATAGTGTTAGCAAATGAGGTTGCTAGCATAATTACTTATTACGTCTTGGTTTTGTCCAAGATTTCTTTTGTGGGTCTCTTTATACGTTACAAGATTGTGGTTTGTGTAAACTACTTTAGTGTTGTACGCATTTCTGTTTAATACGAAATGAGAAGCTAAAGCTGCTTGTTACGGATTAACTTTGGTGACATTTTTGTGTCTTTTATTTCCATAATGTTCATTGTTCATCATGGTTTCAAGTGTATTGCCTCTTTTCTTGAGTAAGGGAAATTAAAAGCCTTGAAGTGCTTGCTTGCAAACATCTTTTTGTAAATGTTTTTAGTGCCTCTTATTTGATATAAAATTGTACTGTGCTTTTTATTTTGGTACTTTGCCAAACCAAATTATCAAAGGGACTTTGAAATAGATACACATAGTATAGGAACCAAGTATTTTTTTTAAATACAGTTGTTTTTCTTAAAATATTTCATTGGTATCGTCACGCCCTTTATCCCCGAAGTGGTAGGCAGAGGCGCACATTACGGCACGTAATGCCATTGTACAATGTACACCCACCATTTGTGTTAGAACTGAGTCGTTGCTCGAGTGGTCGCAAGAGCGACTTCCGGAGAAGACGGGGTTCGATTCCCGGCTCGGGCAAAGAATTACTAGGCTAATTACTAGAATTTTTCGGTTCTTCGAAAAACCTAATCACTTTCCCTGAAGTTCATACCATCATCGTCAATAAGAAAACAATATCACAAATCCATAACAATTTATCAAATAAACAACACAAAAAAGAAAACACACATTTACAGAAAATTAAAACCGTGAAGTTAGCAAGAATTCTTGCAACATGGCGCCTACATTATTAATATAACATAAGATAACTTTAATTCGTGTTATGTGTACTGAATATAACATGAGGTTACCGTAATGGTGGCGCAATGCGGTACTTTTTATGCTTGAACGTTGCTAATAAGCAGGTGGGATGTACGCTTGGTATAATTAAGGGTCAGTCTGAACGTAGCCTTAAATAAGTTTCTGAAGAAGGATTAGGGTCTTAGGTGTGAACTGCGTTAGGATGAGATGCTCTGAATATGGATTGTATTAACTTATGTTTGGAGTTACCTAGTTACGGAGATCTCATCACTCACATCATCAGCTTTTTTAGGGGCCACTGCTGACCATATGTCTCTTCTCGCACGGAGAATTTATTAACACACTTGCTCACTTGCTAGTTGACAATTTCAATATTTTATTTTTATTTTACTTATTTAGACATAAATTATTTATTTATTTGTGATCGTCTGCAAGGCAAAGGTCTCTTACCCTCCTTCGACTCCTCACTGTGCAGTTATTTCTGCGGTCAATCTTTATAAATAAATAAATAAAATAAAATATCTTATCCTAAAATACACTAACGTTAGATGAAAAACACTAAGCCCGATCATATCACTTTTATGACTTCTTCCAACAAGACACATTTTGATCATCAGATTTTAGATGCGCCCCTGTATAAATATTTGCTCAAACTCGATCAAAAGTGTCATCTTAATCTATACCCTATTACCATCACGTTGAGGCCTAAAATACTAAAATTCTTTTCGCAAAAAATATTTTAGCTCTAGGGTATACGATTAGACAAGGTGAAGTTTGATCAAGATATCGTTTTCTTAATCCTTTGAGGCTTTGCGTTAGATGCTGGGTATATTCTGCCTACGTTGTGATTTTAAATAGTATAGTCACGTAGAAATAGATTCTTGTACAGAAGATCTATGAAAGTAACATTACGTAATATAATTTCAAGCGTTTTTATCCCCGCATGAGTAGGTAGAAGTAAACATTATTACTAACTAGCTTCTGCCAGCGGCTTCACCCGCATTCCCGTGGGATAATTTTTTTTATCAAAATCCATTCAGTAGTTTCAGCGTGATTGACGGATAAACAACCAAACAAACAAACTTTCACATTAATTTATAATATTAGTGTGACAGATTTTCGAAAACCTAAAAAACTTTAATTATTTATTATCTAAACTTATCTAAAAGTGCTAAGCTATGTGTACGAATATGATTGTTGAAAGCAAAACGCATCCACAGCAACGCAGCATAGCACATCTCTGGTGGAAAAGCACCGTGACTGGTATTAAAACTGTTGAATGTTTATTTTTAAAACTCTAACATTCCTGGCATATACTTTTATAGACTTCATCCTACCTAATATAGCCCCGTGATAATAATTAACGTAATAAATACGTTCAAGTAATTGACTTTAATACGGTTGCCTTTGAAGCCAAAATAATTCTTTATACGCTGCAAATAAGGAACAAAATATTTGATACTTGTAAATAAATTGCTTCGCGTATGTAACGAACGAAGGTTATAATTACACCTGCTGCTAATAATAAACTTTGTATTTAATTGAACAAATATTTAAACAATATTGTATAGCTAGTTGTATATGCATACATAACCTCAGGTCTGTCTCCCAAGGGGGTTGGCAGTGACTATGGAGCGAATTGTTACTTAGCTAACTTATGAAACCAGTTACTCCGAATCTTACATATCCCTTTTTTTACTTCATACATATGAATTATACATACGACACACTTTTTAGCTTTTGTCGGTCTGTCTGTTTGTTCTATCTAATATCTAAAATAGCTGAACCAATTTTGACGGAACTTTTATTGGCAAGTAGCTGAAGTACTAAGGAGTAGCTAAGGACTCTTTTATTTTAGAAAAAATGTTATATTTTAGGAAAGAATAAAAAATCTAAATTCTGTCAGAAGTCTTTATTGTACGCGGACGAAGTCGCGGGCAACAGCTAGTTTATAGTATTAGTTAGGATAATTATCTACATTTTTTAGAAACACAAATAAACCTAATTTAATCAACATTTTTGTTTTACTTACACGCATAGCAATTACTGCTATCGACATTTTATATCGATGCTACGCATCAATACCGCAATTTTGTTCATTATGTCAATGGCATTAAAGTATATTTTCAAAAGAATGAATACGTGTGCAGGAAAATTCCAGACTTCCGGCTACTCTGAAAAAGAAAATTATTCAATAACTTCTTAAATTGGCCCAAAATTAGTTTCCTTCTATATAATTATGTTAGGAACTTTCTTGAATTAATAAAATACTTTTCCAACTTAATTCTTACATCAAATACTTTTTTTTTCTTTATAAAAACGCGCCGTTTGTTTGAATTTATTTTATAATTCTGAATCTGTACTAAAATAATTAAATTAAATAATGTTAACGTAGGTTGAATGGAATATTAAGTAAAGTTGTATGATAAATTTATAGAAATGACAAAAATTATAGACTCCGGTTATAACTCGAAACTAATTGAGCATTCTCGAAAAGTTGACTAAACAATAATCTATAATCATTTGACGAACATGGAACAATCTTCATTAATATTTTGCTTAACAAAGAAAATATTTTATTGTATTCTCGATTGAACGAACCGTAGGATACCTATCACTATCATATTTCATAACTAATATAACTGTGTAGGTGGGAAGATGGGTTCACTAACCTTAATCATATCTATTTTTACCACCCGTAGCTGCGGACTGTCTAGCGGGTTACCGGGCCTTCGGCTCAAAAAGTATGAGTAGGAACGGGGTGGTTTTTAGTCCGTAAGAGTCTGACCTCTCACCTCGCCAAGGCGGGAGAAGTCCTTGGAGGATTATCTCCACTAAAAAAATCCTATTGTTACCCAGCTATTTTTAGAATCGCTCATACTATAAATAGACTGTGTGCGTGTGTTCCTATCCATAGAGGAAAAACGTGGGTGTATGTAAATATCTATTTCCATTACAGAAAGTACGCCCGCTTATCTATCTACAGATCCATATAGACATACTTTATGCATAATATTATTATGTTTAATTTCAATGATATACGAGACTCGTTAAATATAGTAGCTACTTCTCAGAAGGTTTCGACAAACAGGAAAACCTCAATAGGATATGGACGTCCTACTGTTTATAATTGAAAAAAAAAAAACTTGTAAATACGCAAAAACTCATACTACGAGTAACTCAACTTACAAAGCTTATAAAATCAATCGATCAATCTTAGAATTGATATTTATTTCTATTCTATTATTATCCAATCTGTTTCGAGTATCAAATCGCCATATGGTTGGATGTAGAATTAATTGCCTTAAGACATACGTCATGTCTTCACATCTGTGATACACGAGACGATTGACAGGGCGAGAGAAACATGGCTTGTTAGTAATTTTATCACACTTGGATTGTATATGGAGCAAATATTTGAAAAAATGCGTTATTTGCCGTACTTAGAGACATTTAATGATTACTTAAACTATTCTTTAGTAACGATTTTATTCTGAAAACAATTATTATGGACTGGGTTAAGTATATTAAATGACTCTGGGTATGGCAGTTAATAAAATTTCATCTACATTTAATTTATATAATTACCTAAACATACTAAAAAAAAAATTCAATGAGCTGTCTTGCTCCAAAAAAAAATCCATGAATTTATACGAATTTTAAATGACGTTGTCTCCAAAGATCTTTGGAACAATGTATAACCAAACAAAATAATTCAACTATTATACTAGCAACTCCCCTTTAATAAACAACAAACAACATTCAAAATACACAGGACGTGCGCAGTTATTATACAATTTGACCTAGTTTCACGCACCCATTAAAATATACGTCACATATTATTTTGTAACTATATGTAACAAATTAGCAACCCATTTTGCTGAGCCAACCTTTGAGAGCGAAAGCATGTTTTCAAGGTTCCAAGGGATGCCTACAAAAACATAACGGGCCTTCAAGTCCTTACCACGCCCCTAATTACCCGCTGTCCTAAAATAATACCCGACTTTATGCGCATTCGGTGGAATTAAAATTTTCTTGTATTTCGTTAGAACGAGATTTTATTAGTATAAGAAACAGGAGATTTAAAAGCCTCGACAGAGTTACTAGCTTTCTAGATTTTGCTTTGTATTTCGCAAAGAGGAATGTTTCTAATTTATTTCTTTGAACAGTAGATATTATTATGTAGGTTTGTATATGCGTACTTTCGTCGTATCTTCTTTGTTAGTAGATTTCTAATTGATTTTCCAGCTTACAATTTCATTATAACACAAGATTACAAAAAGAAACTGGCTTAAGAGAGATCGTTCAGTTTATGAACCCTTTTAAAATGTCTCTGAGAGATATATGATAAGAAACACTCCTTAATGCATTGGGAATAAAGTTCTTTATAGTCATTTAAAAGTGCACCATTTGACATTAATAAAACAAAAACACATCTGGATACATTCGATTTTATAACCTAGTTTCATGATAGTAGTGCTATAAAAGGAGCATTTCATTCAACTACATTTCTTAAATTAGGTCTTGAGGAAGAACGCAGTAGCATTTTATTAAAAGCCATCTAGGTATGTTATTTAATAAAATATTCAGAGTCGCAGCTCCTGAAAATCCTGAAGCTGAAAAATTATCATAAATGATATACTCGTCTCAATTCCCTGTGAAACTAGCACCCTTCTTGTCTTATTCATGAGTTTTGACAAAAACGGGTTATAGAGATACAAAACGGGTGCTTTCTCATCCACAATTCTTTTGTCGCCTTATTTAATTCAGAATTTTAAGCAGCATTTTATACAGTTGGAATGGGTTTGTCACTTATAAGTTTCAATCTAGGTTTTTTTGCTTTGTTTGTTTGTATGAAAATATAAGTTTATGGAGGGCAATTACGCTTTTTTTTTCTTTTTGTCCAACTTTCCGTATTATGTTGCAGATTGTTTGTCCAGTATTTTGTGAAGCTGTTTTTGTTTTTGTACGTTGATATAAGTCACTTTGTAAATTGTAGTACTCGGTCAAAGTCAAGGACCGCTGTTTTTTGTGACAGAAATTACATGTTTTGTCTAAGAAAGTAGTCAACCTTCTATGACCTTCCAAATACTAGTCAAACAAGTAAATAGATACATTAGTCAATGTAGGACATTCGATTAATTAATTATGACACATTCAGATTTTCGAATATCCCATTTCACCAACCAGCCTGGTTGGTGAAATTGGTTCAGTCATGACCAACTTGAGTTTCATCTTAGAATCACATTGGATTTACACACAAACCATGTTGCCATATCTTGATAAGGTATTAAATATCACCAAACAGCTGAATATTACACCTGTGTACTAAAAACTACAATTTTCTAGAAAACAAAAGACTCTGCTATAAGAAACCCATTATAGAAAGTAGACAAAGAAAATGGTGCACTTATTCATCTTTAGTATCGATTTAGCTGCCATGCACCCGGGCTCAAATACATAAGCAGTTATGTACACAGCGTTTGCAGTGGTTCCAGTGTTTGATGTTCGGGCTAAAATAAACACTTATATTCTATGCAGTTTTTATTTCCTCGTTTTTATGCTGATTATACCGTATAAATGTTTTTTTCTAGGAGTACGATTATATGGTTAGTGCACTAAACTAGCTACCAATTACACAGCTAGAACTGATTATTGCAAGGATTAAACGGATTTCCTATATGATCCACCAATTTTTATTTGACTGAGCGTGGTTTCAAATTATTTTACGTGCAGGGTAACGTTTAATTCACTCATGAAATGGGTGGAATACCACCCATCATGACGTTTAAGACACCCACTTTCTTGCATTAAAGTGCGGGTTTGAAACTTACCAACGACAAATACCAATGTGACTGCTTCCGAGTTACATGTACTTTCTAAGATTATTTAGATACCACAAACGATCAACATCTCTAATTATCTGATCTCTAATTATAAATTTGAAATTGCCAACAAGCCAAGCATTGAGTAAGCACGGTAAAACTATAAATCAGCAGTGGCCACTTATAGGCTGTTGATGATAATGATGATATTAAACATCAATGTTAATCAATTAATACGTAATCGACTACTCGAAATTCCAACACACGTGCTATTAAAATCTTATTAAGGACATGCTTTAAAAAATTATATCATATTTATTTACCATAAATCTATACTAATATTATAAAGCTGAAGAGTTTGTTTGTTTGTTTGAACGCGCTAATCTCAGGAACTACTGGTCCGAATTGAATATTTTTTTTTGTGGTGGATAACCCATTTATTGAGGAAGGTTATAGGTTATAAATCATTGCGCTACGATGAATAGGAACCGAGCAGGGCAGGTGAAACCGCGCGTAAGTAGCTAGTACATAATACAACGCACTTACGATAACGTAACATAAAACAAATTTCTATTCCCTGTACATAGTGATACTTCTCCTTATATCCTTCGATACGACGCTGGTACTTATTCAGCATGATTGAGCAAGAATAGAGTAACGTACCTGTTTTATCTTACGTCGAGAATTCCTATTCACATTTCCACGTAAACAGTACTAAGTGGTTGCTCTCATGTACTCGTTATTTTGTAGTTGCTATTTGAATTATAAGCAAAATATATGGGAACTGAGTCAACTGAGGTTGTTTGAAACCCATGATGAGGTTTGCTAATAGACTTAGACTCATTTCTACCAATTAGGATGCAAAATGATCTTATGTTATTTCATAATGCAAGTTTCTATGGTAAAGGGGCAGAAGTATACCCAATACGTTTCAAGCCTTAAAAGCGATCCACAATCCTACCATAAGAGACAATTATTCAAAAGTTAATGAGACTCGAGCATGAGGGTAATCTTTCAGTCAAGCTCAAAATGATTTGGAGATAGGTAATACATACAACTAGACTAGAATAGAGCCCAGTTCTCAGCAATACAGTTAACAACAATACCAGATCCCACAAACAACGACGAAAAGTAGATTTACTATAAATCTACAAACTCACGAAGCCTATCCTTTGAGGAACAAGAGGCTGTACGAACAAGAAACACAAGCGGAGATTATAAGCAATTTGTAAACCTGAACTATTCTCCTTGAGTGTCTACCGCCTAAGGGTTTGAATGCGGAGTGTTACCTCTTTGGTGCAACTCCGTATTCGCTTTGCAAACGATCCATTGAGAGGTAAGCGCGCGTCACAAAATGCGTTTGAAATGAACTAAAGTTGCTTTAAGTTCACACTAGCTGAGGTTTCAAAGGTGGTTTCGACTGTTTTGACTTGGTAAGTTGGTTTTGACAACATAATGCTACAAGGTGTTCTTGAAATAGGTGCCTTTTGTTAGATAGGTATATTTTCTTTGCGATTTTTGACCGAGTTTTTATTTGGGAAATATTAAGACCTTTGCTAAACCGAATTCATAATTCCTATTTAATTTAGGGCGGTGTTTTAATTTGAGTGTTAGAGTAAGTATGAACGATTACGGTACATTAAATGTACAATACATTAGCCAGAAGTCAGTTTTTTTTTGTTCGTTGATAAGTCTGCGTTTCGCCACCAATCAGCTTTCTGCCAGAACGGCGAAGTTAAGAAAATATCATAATGATTTAGCAACGTCTATAGCACACTTTTAGAAAAAAAAAAATACATAGTTAGAGAGAGATCTACATAATCTACAAACAACTAAGAACATAATACAACTAACAAGAACTTCATATAAATAATTAACAATGTTACTCTGGTTAGAAAACTTACACAACACAGTAAACAAATAATGTAGGGAAAATTATATACAAACACTGACCGTCGAAGAAAACTATTTTTTCCGAGAACACAGGTAGTCTCGGGAATTTTATTTAGTGTTCAAGTTATAGTATTTTTTTCTAGTTCCTCTAATAAAAGTTCTTATTTTAGTTCCTCGTCATAAAAGTATTAAAATAAAAATGTGAACTCTTATATTATGATTATGATTGTAATACAAAAAAGAGCATTTAAAAACAAATAAATTTTCTGCAATTGTGTACAATGATGGTCAAGTAACCTTGTTTATTTCTAGTTCAAGTTGACCAACAAACTTAATTACACCATGACGCAAGCTTTCCTGACATGATGCGGTGAATCCACGAGGGTAAACCAGATCACGGCCGCAGGCAGTGGAGGAACACTGCGGTGGTTGTGGTGGTTGAACCCGTGGTCGTCCCCACGACGGGGCAAGTCCATGGGAATTTACATCACGTTACAAAAAAAAAGCTGTTCTGACATACAATGAAACTTTCGACTTAATATTAGGTGTACTTTTTTTTGAGTGGGGAAAATCATCCAATGACTTCTCTCGCCTTAGGTGAGGCGAGAAGGAGTGTCAGACTCTTACTGACTAAAAACCACCCCGTTCCTACTCTTGCTTTTCAGACCGGAGCCCCGGTAAACCCGCTAGGTAGTCCACAACTCCGGATATTAGGTGTACCTAGAAGCGTACTAACCAATACATACAATTTGAGGTATAAGTTAATTAGACTAAAACAGTAATATTCATTAGAGAAACTAACTAGCAATAGAACTAGCAGTTTAATCAAAGTTCAGCCACTATTTATATCAAAATATGGTAATTTTATTACTATCCTTCGTATGTACTTCTTACTAGTCTCACCTGGTTTATTCAAATATTCATTTCACAGATATCATAAGGTCTAATACAGTCGCCCCTTACTAGGACTTTCTCCTGTGTCGTGGGTGCGTTTACAGACATATAAATTCTCATATACATATAACACCCGAAACAACAATATGTGTATCACCCAAAGAGTTGCTCCGAGCGGGAATTAAACCCGCAATACGCTGCGCGGCAGCTAGTTAGCCAGCTGCCGCGACAACCGTGCAGTCAAATATAGGTCTACATAAGATAAAACCTTCGTCAAGAAACTGATTTTTTTAGTCCGACAGTTCTAAAGATAGAACACGCTACTGTTCAAACAAGCAAACAAACTCCTCAGATTTATTATATTAGTTTAGAAGTAAAAGGGAACTTTCTTCACTCGATATTTTGATCAAAGGTTTAAAATCATTTAGATTTTAAAGGGAAACCTTACGCATGAAGGTTTTTATTCATGTGGTACATCTCTAATCAGAATATAAGGCCCGGATCGAGGTAAATGATAGTAACGTTATGTAACAGGCGAAACTCGACCTTATTATGTTCAGTGTACATAATATACAGTGACGTATTTTCTTTATGAGATATCCGGACGTCTCATGATGGCTATACAGGATGTCCAATGGGGTTTATGTGGTATTTTGAGGACCTTATTTGTAAGAAGCATGGGTATTGATTTTGATGATATTGAGTACATACTACATATATAATGGATAACTCCAGTACATAATAAAGACGCGAAGTATCTGATATTTCGAATACTAAAGCAAATACGACGTAATAAGCGCGTGTTTATTACTGCTGATGGTTTTTATAGTCGAGTACGAGCTCTGAAGATGTTCGGATAGAGTTAAAAAAGGATTTTAATAATCCTTGAAGCAATATAAGCAGAAGTGTAAAAAGTTTAGTTATTACCTAGCTACATTACTAGTTTGAAACAATACTAAAATGTTTATATTATAACTTTCGTGAGACATACTAAATGAATTATTATGTTTTTCGGCTTACTCACGTAATTAAACAATAAAAAAATTACACAGTAGCAGCGTGACAGTCACCGGGTCTGTTGCTGTCTGTTCATGAACATTAGCCTCTAGCATGGCTTGAAACTAGTCGTGTTCTTCGCCAAATAATTACGCGAGTAAGCTGAAAAACATAATATGTAATTAATTTATTATGTCTTACTACTAAATATTTTATAAGTCCGTAATAATATACATTTTCATTATTCAAATTAAAAATAATAAAAGAATTTACATTATTTTAATAAACCACGCATTTTAATAATCCAAGACCATATTGTAAAGAAAAAAAAAGCAATTGAACGTACGTAGAATTCCAGCTAAGCTAGAATCGAATGAAACCTCTTTAGTATTGGTCGTATCGACTCGTACATTACGAACGGTCTCAGATCTTATCGATAATGATTGCACTCGATTTGAACCATTAAGGAGTTAAATTTCAAGTCATCTGGACTACGTGTTAGATTTTGCTGGCATTGCTTTTCAAGGTAGCTTAGTATTGAAGTAATGGTCCATTTGAAGTGGAAAGTTTTTGCTAAGAACGTACCTGGGTGAGACCGATAAACTGTGAGTTTAACTATTATCTTAATGTTAGCTATTAAATGTGTTAAATTGAGTTTGTTGCACTTTCATGTATTGATTGGAAACGTAGTTTTATTGAATTTTCGATGCAATGGACTGAAGGAATCGAGTATGCTCTAGTACGACCCGCTCCGAGAGAGCAGCAGCGGTAACCTCTAAATTTTTAACCTAAGTGTGGATATAATGATAAACGTCGACCATATATATAAAAAAGCCTCCTCAAAAGTAAGAGACATTTTATTGTGCAGTGGAGGAATACCAGCGAGAATGGTAGAAGTCGTAACAGAAGAACACATAACCGAAGTTAGTTTTATTCTTTCGCCATTACGACCAAAATAATAATAATAAACATTAATCTCTCTTCTTCATCTTCTTGCGATCCGCTTCTAAGAACCGTTGCACTATGCAAAACTAAGATCTGTTACGTCATCGCGAAGATCGTGTGGATTAGCGATATCGTGGCATAGCCACGCGGATTAGTGGTGACGTCATAGCAACCGCGTCTCCGTGGTACGTACTGCATAGTATCAAGACATGATGTAGTTCTGCATTATCTAGAGAATAAATGCATGCGTAATACGGTATTGTAAGTTTACATTATAGAAAGACAATGTTTTTAAATATAAAATATGTAAATGATAAATGACTGCACAGTTGCCGCGGTGGCTGGGCAACTGGCTGCCTCACAACGTATAGCGGGTTCGATTCCTGTGCGAAGCACATCTTTGTGTGATCCACAAATGTTGTTTTGGGTGTGAGTGTCATGTGTACATGCGTGAAATAGTATGTTTCTAAACGCACTCACAACACTGGAAAAATCGTTTAAAAAACAAATTAATTTTTACTAACGCAATTCATAAAAAAGTAATTCTCAAGAATTGCTTTCAATTCATCTGAATATTTTTTTAAAATCCATTGTTAGGGTTACGATTGATGAAAAGCCTTCGCTGAACAGCAGACGGGTGAACGCTTTTACAACTACTGGACATAAATTTCACTATAGGTAGCAAGCGCTCGTATTATTTTTACTAGGTACTTAATTCAGTTATCTTAAAAGCATCCTTTCAGATTTTTTTCTGATGACCCAGAATGGGCAACTACCAGGCGTTATTATAAATTATGATTTATACGTAGTTAAGAGGAATTCTTAAGTATTATTATAACTTTCGTGAGACATACTAAATTAATTATAATTATGTTATCGTCTTACTCACGTAACTGTTTGACGAGGAACTCGACTAGTTTCAAGCCATGCTAGAGGCTCATATTCATGAGCAGCATTCCGCGACACACGTCACAACAACAACGGCAATTAATTCTTAAGTAATTTATATTTTATATCTTTTTTGGACTATGTTATACTATGCACGAACGCAAAAATATAAGCAAACTTTCCATAATAAATCTAGTTTAATCTTTATGACTGTCTCAATTGTCAGGTATTAAATATTATTGTTTCACTTTTAGTAGAGCAAGAGGAAAAGGTTTTCCTCGTAAAATAATTACTATTCCGTATACTACTGACCGAGGGAAAAACCCAGTGGTAGAGAGATTAAGGAAAGGAATGTTTTTACGGTGGTTTGCACGAAAATAAAACCTTCTAAAATACTAAACTTAGTCAAACGTTTCCGAAGTAAAACCTGGTGAAATATCACCTGCATAATATTTCAGTTTTATTCATATAAAATTTAACTTATGTGTTTTCTGAGAGAACGAGCAAGCTGTGCATGACAGTACTTTTATTACTTTTAGTTTTCGAGTAGATTCCTCGAATGTGGAGCGAGCATATTCTCTGCATGATTCAGGCTTTTATCCTGAAATGTTTACATGGGTTTCTGCTCTTTTTCGTCGAGTCCGCCAGGAGTTTAAGCAGGGTCGTTATGCAATATAAAAAGGTAGGCATTTTTGAAACTAGTTTCTGTGGCGCTCCTTTTATGAAACTAGTGGATTGAATTTTGTCGGTTTTGGTCAAGAGAAGGTTTTAGCTACCTATTTACATATTTTCACACAAATATTGGATGAGGTAGAGCTTAACTTCGTATTTTATTTGTTTCTGATGAGTGTGATGGATGGCACGAGTGCTGCTTTTAACTGCATGACGTTAACAGAATTAATAAAAATAGCTTTTATTATTTATATAAGCTCCAGATTTTTTTTTTTATTAAAATTTGCGCATGTACGACGGATATCATACAACCCACTATTAGTGATGCACCTGGTTAACAAGTTTTTTCATGTTGTGGGATAAGTGTTGATCACCGTACTTTCTTACAAAATAATTTAATTTTAGACGAGGCTATTAGACGGGCTTTTGCTCCAACACACTGAACCGATAAAGTTGCGAGTTTGTTAGTGTTGGGAGTAGCTGAATATCGAGAATTTTATTGCAAGATTGAACAAAAAAAATCTTATGATCATTGTACTGAACAAAATGATTACGTCACGCTGCAGCAACTATAATTTCGAGAAAAAATCTTCAAAAACAATAAAAAACATTTTTTAAAGTAACTGTTTTTACATGATGTTTATTGTATCAAACAAATTAAACCTGTTTTGATTGCTTTGTTTATTTAGTGCATGAACTTTAACATACGTAGTAATTTACATTTTAACAAAAAAACATGTTGTTTATTCAACAAAAAATGTAACAAAAACTCTTTATAACGTTGAAATCATATTTCATATACAACTGATAATATTTCATCAACCACTTTACATTTTTACAACACAAAAATAACTTTGCTAGCTTTTTGATGACAAAAAAAAAACAGCAACTGCTTTTTCATCTACAAAAATACTCAACACATTTTTATTTATCGACAAAACCACTGCACATCACTATCCATCACCTCCCAAAGGTGCCTTTAAATGCCTTACATAACTTATTTGTCCTGGCTGGCTGCCTTAAGCACTTACTTAACCTGCTGATGCTTTTAAGGGTGACGGAAAATTATTATCCGTAGTTCAGTCTCCTGGGAGGTTCAGGGAGAGAGATGTGTTCATAATTTATAAATAACACTGCTAGTGCGAATATGTCAAGTTACAGATCTTGTGAGGCAACCTACCATGAAAAACATCTCGGCATTTTCTCACGCATGGTTATGTAAGAGATATTTTTGTTATCTGTCAGAACTAAATAGAACTATAAATCAGGTACAAGAAGATAGGATAGGTTAGAAACAACAAGGCTACTTTGTAAGAGTAAATTTGAATTATATGACATGGGTCATAAGATTCAAAACGGTTTGTGTTTGATATTTATTATTAAGATTTATTTTTCAATGTCAATAATAAATTGAAAGGTAATTTATAATGTCGAATCCATAAAAGCAAGTACCACTTAATTCGAGACGAAATTTTAATTAATCTTTGTCATTTATATCGTAGAAGTGTCTGTTACACTGAAGACAAGTAAAAATAAATCGAGTCATTAATTGAGATGGCTCAAGACATCTTCATTAACGTTTAGCCCCTCATTTTTATAAGTACAAGCATAAATAATTGGGTATTGTTAATTTTGGGACTCTTTCGTACCCTAGAAACCTTGATTTATATCGTCGAAATAAACCTTTGACAAACAAACATTTTGATATTTTGAAATGAGTTACTGCCCTCGTTTTGTGTGAAGAACGAAATTTTGAGAAAAGCAAGTATAATTTTCAAAGAGAAAATTGGCTGTTGCTATGGTAAATAAGTTAGGTAAATACTCTTGTGATCTCGGATTTGTCCTATATATTAAAAGGTATGCGCTGTGTATGTTTGTCTTTATATTGACAATTTACTTCCTCAGATGAAATAGAATCTTCAACGGAAGGTCTTAAGGCTTTGTGCGACATTTATTAGCATAAACGACGGCTTTGTAAATTTTTTCCTTGTGCATTTAAGAAACTTTTGAGAATTACTATTAAAATTTGTTTTTGTTATAATATTCTGATAAGAGTAATATTACGTTTTTATATTTATTCCCGTTTGCACTGTACACTATAGTTTAAAAAAATGTCCAGCCACAATAAAAACATTTTACAAGACGTTGAAAACCTCAAAAATTTTGCTTACCTTCGACCAAAACTAAAGCGACATTCAACCTGAAAAATTCTCAAGTAAAAAATCGCAAAAGCTAAAAAACTGGCGCCGACCATTATCCTTAGTTGGTGACGTAACAGCACCTAGCAAAATTGCTAGCAATAAAACTAATGAGTTACACAAAGTGTAATGAAAATACGTAGGCGTTTATTGTCTAAAAGCTATCGTTTTAGTGTACGTTAACTAGAGCGGTGTTTAATTGTACCCACAATTACATCATAGGGAATGTCAGTCAGGTATTCCTATGGGTGTGTTACTTGCTATAGAATACATGGAAATAGTTTTACATGACATAGAGAATACAATATGGAAACTTGACAATTGAAACCGCGAGAAACTTAGACCTTAAGAACAGGTTAAACATATTATTATTATATCAAAATATCTTAAAATTAATATTGTTTAGTGTATAAAACTAGTTTTAATTTTTATTCATCATCATCATATCAACCATAAGACGTCTACTGCTGAATATAGGCCTCACCCAATGACTTCCAGATAGGCCGGTTGAAAGCGACCTGATTAAGGTTGCAGGGATGCAACCTTAATCAGGTCGTTTGTCCACCTTGTAGGTGGATGTCCTACGCTGCGCTTGCCATTACGCGATTTCCACTTTAGGACCTTTCTGCCCCAGTGACCGTCGTCTTAATCGTTCTTAATTTTTATTGTTTTTATGTAATTCAAATAGCAAATTTTCGTAAAACAAATTTAGTTAAAGCATTTTTCCAAATTTAACACAGACCTTATCAGACACTGTGTTCTCTTGCTTACAGTCGATCACTATTTTTAATCAGTGAATCAAATAATAATATGTTGAAACAAGTAAACAAAATATAAGTAGATTTTCAAAGTATTTTAAGATTTATTAAATACAATTTTAAATTCTAGTAAAAGAGCGCTTTATTATGCTTGATACTAAAACTAAATTATCAATGTACCGAATAATGTTTCCTATTATACTTTTTATCACACATTTTTTTTTATATTAAGCTTTAAAAAGATCTTTAAATTAAAATGCTCTATGTTCTTTACTGGTCATAAAGTTGGAGGTCGATGTCTGTCTGGCCAATAACTCTCATGAGATAGTATAACCTGAGTAATGGTTGAAGAGACTGAGTTTGAACTGAAATTAAATTGGTCAAGTGTGCTTTGACTATCTTTATATGGGTTCCAACTTGATACTACTTCTTTAGCACCCAAAAGGTATTTAGATAGAACAAATACGTATTTGTTAGTTTATACTTGAATTAAACTTGAGCATTAAAATAGTGTAGTGTAGTTTCCTGAGTTTTGGCACACCAAAGTCGAAGTCAAACCATTTATTTCAATTAATCCCTAATTAGGCACTTTTAAAACGTTAAATTGAAATATCCTTTAGTCTGTCTGTCAGAGAAGCTAGGCGCTCGTTCCAAAGGCTTCGTATGGATTAACCAACAATATTTTCGTCATAACACTAAAAATTATAACACAACCGGTTACAATGTCAAATAACATGAACAAAATAACCATAACCACTGACAACATGCTTTGTCCATAATAGGATCCCACAACCGCACTTTAGCAACAGATCCCTAAAAAACCACGAACATAATTAGTTGAACTTTAGAACTAACTGAACTACGCTCATAACTAGCTTTAAACGAGTGAACGAGTAAAACCGGTTACCAGCAATACATATTATAAATTACATGAATAATATTCCCAACTTTCACAACTATAGCGGTAGATTTCCCTAGGGTGGGACATGTAATGGTCACAGATGTAGTTTCATGCCAATACTTCTAGTATCGGATGTGTTTTTTTAGGCGCGAATGTTAATGTGTTTTCCGACATGGTGGGAATAATAATGTGGTTGGTTTTCGTTGATACTTGTTGGGATTCTTAGTAGCGTAGAGACTAGTGAGGGTTGTATATAAGTTCTATTCAATATACAAACCACGCCAACTTTTTCTATTAATGATTATGGAGCGTAATATCCTGCGACACTTATCATAATATTATGCAGTAAGTTATTAAGCTTTTCAACATTCTATTCTAATACATCTCTAAGGTAATAAATATCAAAAAATGTTATTGTTATATTATTTTTTTCAGGTAAATTATTAGAAAATCACGCTTTACTCACGTGTATAGATAGAAAATAGTTCTACTAGTAAGCTGCGCGACGTCGCCGCGCCTGCGCACGCTGTTCATGATAAAGAGTCAGTCTGTGACTCGAAACTAATAGAGCTATTCTTCATTGATATACGTGATTAAACCGTAATTTTCTAGTTAATTTAGTATATCTCACGATAGTTATTATAAAAATAAAATAAATAATTATTAGTATCTAAGAAGTAATAAGGATTCCAAAGTCATGCACATGTTCCTAAACATACACACAGACCCGGATCTTCAACACTTTACATTACCGCAGTAACTCCTTTAAGCTCAGCGTTCACAGAAGTCGGCAGCCAGAAAACCGCGAAGACAATAAAGTTCGAGTCGAGTCTCAAGAGGATAGAACTGTTCAAAGCCACAACGAAATTAATCATAGCATGAGATTGAAGATGTCAGAAATAATCAAAGTTTCTACTTCCATGTATGAAGTGTTAGATACGGGTTGTATGTATGGCACAACATATGTATGTTTAGGATAGAGAATTGCCTTTGAGAATGCTTATTCGATTTCAAGGCTATGTTAGTTGATAAGAATACGTGATGATATAAATACGTATTGTTTTGTTTTTTTAAAGGGGGGAAAATCATCCAATGATTTCTCTCGCCTTGGGTAAAGCGAGAGGGAGTATCAGACTCATACTGTTTTTCCAGCAAGAGTCGCGGTAAACCCGCTAGCTAGTCCGCAGCTCCGGATAAATAAGAGTTGTTACCAATAGACGTAGACTATAAAACTATCACGTCACGCCTTTCATTACCGAAGGGGCAGGCAGAGGTGCACATTACGACACGTAATGCCGCTATACAATATACACCCACTTTTCACTATTTGTGTTATAAGATCCCATGTAATAGGGGAAGAGAGACTATAAAAATATTGTTTATATATATATTATGTATGTTATATTCATAGGATGCAGCATATCGATGCAGCATCTTATTTGAAGCAGAATGAAAGAACTCACTCATTTACGAATATAGCTTGTACTTAAATTCAAATTCTATTCAATGTAGAAAATTGGATTCATTCTGATGACGAGACGAGATTTTTCACAAGTGTAGCTGTTAAAAATCTTTTGAGATATCAACTTCAGTGGTTATTGCGAAGGTCAAGACACAATTTCATATGCTCAGTAGACACAGCAGGCTAACCAGTTTAAAATTCCTCACTAAAAATTTAAATTTGAAAAATCTTATCTTATTATAATGATGGCCTATGCTTGGTAAAACTTGGAATCCATACAAATAAAATGTAGTTTAAATGAAGATATAATTCTATATGGGAGTTTCTCCCTATTTCTCTATCCGTCTATTTCTTATACGTAGTTTAAATAATTCTAGGCAAAGAAATGGTCTATGTAAAATTAAAAAAAAAACACTTTATTTTTTCGTCCATCACTGAATAAAAAATAACATAATGAATGGACCAAAAGTCTTACAGACTTTAGTGATCCTGTCAGTTTCTAGAAAATTATAAACAAACTGTTATATTGTGGACTTAAAATAGTTATGTAACCAGGTAAGTTAGTGCCCAAAGAACTCTTGGCTCGTCCCTATATCAACGTCAAAATTGGCACAGGTTTGCTCATAAAACTCGTATCTACGAAATGAAGCCAAAACATTGTTCCTCTGGGTAGAACTGGACACAATATTGTAATCCAGATAGAAACTAAAACTTATGTGAAAGTTCGAATTTAGTTTCTATGTATACGTAATAGAGTCACTTGTGTAATGGACTAGAATTTTTGTTTTGAGCTAGAATGATTCGCTTGAGTGGATCTTTATTTAATTGTTATTCGAAGTGAGTATGGAAAGGCAAAATATTTTGACTTGATCAAAATACGTTTTATGAAAGGAATCTACATTAGAGATTGTTGATTTAGTCCCGTTAACAAAGTAGTTAAAATTTTAATTATAACTTTCGTGAGACATACTAAATTAATTATTATGTTATGGGATTACTCACGTAACTATGTGACGAGAAACTCGACTAATTTCAAGCTATGCTAGAAGCTCATATACACTAGCAGTGTGATAATCGCTGCGTCATAATATTATTATTATCGCCAACCCGGAAAATGAACCTTAAAATTAAAACTACGAGACTCTTATTACAAAAAATACCTTCCTAACTACGTCGCGGCTGAGAATATTAACCAAAATCGACTAATCTAAAGTTGGGACCAAACTCACTTAGTAAAGTATTTCAAACGAAGACCAAGAAGTGTAGGACAGAGGCCTTTAGCCTTCAATAAAATTATTCAAACAAAATAAGGTTAATGAATTAAATTAAACGGCTTCTTTATACACCAAAATAGAAAGAACTTTGACCGATGTTTTTTTCTTAAATAGGGTCATTGTTTTAAGAGTAAATGACTTGAGGAAATACGTGTGTAGGCGAATCTTCGTGGAAATTGTTAGTTCTATGTTTGGACAAGGAAGAAGTAAGGTTTTGATAGGTCAGTTCGTGGAATCTATCTTATTAGTCTTAAGCTTATTGAAAATCACCAAAGAAAATATGTTTTTGTCTCAGTTGATTACTCTACATAAGCACCATATTGTATGTGTTTTGTTGTTGTAAAAGTTTTATATTGTACATACATACGTTATAAGTTCACGCCTCTCTCCTTCATAAGGGTTGACAGAGTCAATATATCGCCAATCTGGTCTCTATATATCCGTCTATTTATTTAGAAGCATTAGGTTTGTTGCTAATTTATTTCAAATAGGTAACCTGATACCGAATGCCTAGCAGATGCAATTTCAAACATTTGGCCGTCAACAAAGCAGTCTTCAAACTACGCTGATTACAAAAACATTATGTGGAGTAAAAACTTTTAAAACACATTTATATGCAAGTTGCAAACCACTCCCAACCTTATCAGCCTAAAAATAAAGTCGTTCTTAGTTTGTTAAAAAAAAAACATTTTTATAACGGCATCCGCATTAGTACTTTCCAGCAAGTGTAGCGCTGAAAATTGCACACAGTGCGCCAAATCGCTAGGTTTAATGTGTTCCTACGAGTACTATATAAGCAATTAAAATTGGCTGGAGAGTTAATAAAAAGCGAAACAGCCGCTGAGCGGTATGATTACAGAGGTAGTATTTAGATAAAATCATAAGCTGAATTTGATATTATTAGTTAAGTTCCTTAAGATATCTTAAGTGAATCAATCAAAAATAGAATTATCCTTCACCATACTCTTTAACATTAGACATTAGAGCAGATGACTAGTTATTATTTTGATGTCCGTCTTGTGCATTATTTTAAAATATATTTCGGAAACAAGTACTTTATTGAAACATCACGTGACGTAACTTCTATTTAGGTATATTTTATACGTAGAAATGACGTATTTGCATCCAATCCTAAACTTTCATTCATTTAATCTAAGTATTGGACCAATACTTACCAATACTATTGGTATCTTATATGACAAAACAAAAAAAGTGTCTAATATTTTTTCATTACCTAACAGACGGACTAAATATTTTTAAAATTTTCATACCCGTCATCATTCCTTGTCCAGCCACAAACCCAAAGGCAATTTGCAAAGCAATCTGAAATCTATACCCCTAATACTTTCGAAAAGAAAAGGTCAATACCCTAACGTCACACATTAGTTAGATGTCATATTTGAAGAGAAAGATGGTATCATATTCTCATATCGGCTACCCAACTCCATACTATGGTTTAGGTAAACATTTAAGACAAGGGTAGGGTTGTCCGCAAAGTAGTTATAATAATGATTTAATAATATTCGGTGGTTACGCTTACGTTGGATCGATCATCCTTTATTCTGGAGTAAGTGCGTGGATTGGTTGGGGTGATGGAAAGTTGATTGCCTTGTTTGTTTTGTGGTAGCTCGTTTACTGGGAGGATTATGAAAGGTATCACTATGGGAGGGATGTTAGAGGTAGTGGTACACGATCTAAAGGAAATATATTGTGTTGCCAAGGAGATTTTTTTAAACACTTTACCCCAAACTATTGTTTTCTCCTGTATTGATTTTCTCCTATGCCGTGGGCGCGTTTACAAACATACAATTTCACATACACATGATACCCAGACCCGAAATAACCATTTGTGGTTCATACAAAGAATTGTTCCGTGTGGGAATCGAATCCGCTATACTTTGCTTGGCGGCCAGTTGCCAAGCCACCGCGCCAACCGTGCAGTCACTATTTAATATTAAGAGATATTACAATAAGACAAGGGAGCACTTCTTATATATATTTTTTTAGTTGCACTGTAGATGTGAACTAACTTTATGTACCTAATGATTAATCATCCCAAATCAGGCGAAGTATAACCAAGTTTTGAAAAATTTGATTCAGACGACATTTTCTATTCTACTTAGTCTCCTTATTTTACTAATGAAGATTCCTCATACAGAAGCATTAAGCATGCCACATAACTGAAGATCAAACTCTATCCTACCTATAATATCTTTAAGGAAAACGAACGAAATGCTTACAAATTATCCTCATTCGTACCCCACAACATATAATGTATAATAATGCTGTAACATCACATGGCATTATCAATATATTTTGGATATATAAAGGAACGTTTTATCACAACATTTCCTAATGTTACCCCTACATCTCACAGCGTAGGCAATAACAAAAGACAGTTGTTACAATTAATTTCGTCGCAGTAATATCGTCCATGCAGTAACAAGCTGTCGTACGAATGTAATTAAGGACTATTTTCCTTTGATGTAATAAGTTTCATATAAAAATGTTACGAAGCTATTCGAAAAATATTCTCTTTGTTTAATAATGTCACTTAGGAACGCAAGTGTAGCAATTTTTAGATTGGTTAACTTTTCTATGTAAAAACATGTATGCTACAACACACGTATGTCGAAGTAAATACATAGCAGGTGCACTTTCAGTTTGCTTTACCTCATAATGTAGTAGAATGATGCTTTAGTAAATATTCATAATGCGATCAGCGACATATTAACTACAGAACCAATGCTTTTAACCATATAAGGGTGCTTTTTCCTTCAGAGATGTGCTATGTAGCTATGCTACAAAGATGTAGTAGCTGTGCGAGTAAGATGTGCCATGAAGATGCGCCGCCGCAAAATAGCTGTACGAGTAAGATGCGCACCTCGAGTATGCATCGATAGTAGGGAAGCCATCCATAGCACTCATCTTTCCATATAGAAAACATAGCTTAGCTAAGTCCACCAAGTCCAAGTAAGTTTCCACGAGTGCTATGCTGTGTTCTAATGAATATGATTGGTGAAAGCCAAACCACCACAGTAATATAACATAACATATGTCTAGAAAAACCCTAAGGGCTGAAATACACTTTACGTGACATAAGATATTAATGAACAGTTTCTTTGTATTATACAAAAAACTAGTAGATATTCTACATTGAAAGCTTTTAGTCATAAATCCAAATACTTGTAATGTAGATGACTTTTAAGTAACATTATAATGAACCATTAGTCCTTTTCACGAAAACCGCGACAGCGTAACATATCAACATAATATATGTATTATTTCCATATGTAACTTTCATATAAGCGTCGCAAAATGAATTGTAACGGGTGTCCCAACAAGAACGCAAGATTTAAATTTGGCGGCATTCGAAGTATCATTGTTTGACATTTGAACACGTGTTATTTTTTGTTAGTATAAGGTACGAGGTTAGTAAAAATGGAGCGCTACACGGTTAAAAATGAGCCAGGTCAAGCGCAAACAGTCAATCATGGTGTTCGGTATCGTAAAAAGGATAACCAGTCTTTTCGTACCTCGAATTGAAGAAATAGATTTGGAGGGTATGTGGTTTCAACAAGATGGCACCACATGTCATACAACCAGAAAAACAATTGAATTGCTGCATCAGTCATGTCCCGGTCGTGTTATTTCACGTTTTGGAGACCAGAATTGGCCGCCTAGATTATGTGATTTATCACCATTAGACTTTTTTCTTTGGGGTTTCTTAAAGTCGATGGTTTATGCGAATAAGCCGACGACGACTCAAGCCTTAAAATGGAAATTGGACGCTGTATTAATGAAATACCGCAGCATTTATGCAAAACGGTCATTGAAAATTTCATTGAAAGATCGCGTATGTTTCAGCAAACCAGCGGCAGCCATCTGCCCGATGTATTATTCCATAGATAACCTCATCCTCTCTACTTTACGATATTATAAAGCTTTCACGTTTTTTTTAAAAATATCTAGGTTTTATTTAAAATTTAAATCTTGCGTTCTTGTTGGGACACCCTTTATATTACGATTATGAATATTATATTGGAGATTACGTCTCGTCTCGTTTCAATTACAAATTCAGTCTTCGTCCTGAATTTCAGTGAAGAAGAACTTGGTAATTTGACATTCAGAATCGTTTTAATTCAATAAGTATTCCAATGTTTGTATTATATTTACGACCTTTTATAAATGTCAAGTTTGTTTTTTATGATGACGTGGAATTGGTAATATTTATTTATTTTTGGAAGTTCGACGAAAAGGCAATTAAGTGTATAATGAATGTGTGTTTTTGATGTTTTATTGGTCGTTGTTGTTGTTGGTTTTATAAATTGTACAATTATAATTCTTGTGATTGGATAATGAATTCTGAATCTCAAATTTTTCCTTTCATCTCCGTTTAAAATATTTGGTATAACAAGAATGGTGGAATAGATTAGTCACCGCCCTCAGCTCTTTATGTCATGTCATGTCAATCAATAGCCTTTAATTGGTCACTTCTGACCAAAGGCCACTACTAGGTTAGGGGATTAATCACTACGCTGAAATTATAAGCCTTTAGTTTTCATTCACTGTTTAACAGTGGTGCCTAAAAATTCTTAGAAAGTACATCCATATAACTTGGATAATGTCACATTTATACTAGCCGTTAGTAGGTTTCGAAACCGCACTCCGATGTATAAGACGCGGGCGTCTTAAACCTCTGGGTTACCACTACATTTACTTGTCATCATTGCATAAAAGTCTACTTAGGAACTACAAACTTAATCCGAATAATAGCGCACTCTAATAAATCTCAAGTGCTAGCTGCAACGACAATCTCAAATCCGTCTATCAAGCGTGAATTTTATGTGAACTTTTTCAGGTCCACCTATGGACGATTATGGACAGTTGATGTCAACATATTCAGGTATCCGTTGAAAATACGTTTGAATGAACTAGTGAAAATTCAACAACGAAGTCTGTCATTGTTTACAGGCTGCATACTGATACCTGTTGTGTGATTTTGCATGTTATTAAAATGTACCAGCGATTGTATGGTGGAAACAGAATAGAAACTTTAAACTACAATTGCTGAGGTTTTGTGTTTATAGGTGTAAGTAGTAGTATTTCTATAATATGTCACATTATAATATCACATTACATAATGTGACAAAACGTGAATCACCGATATCAATATCGACAAACATAATAAATTAACTAAAAATCACGGTTTACTTACGTAAATTAATTGAGAAAAGCTCTACTAGTTTCGGGTGACTGAAGAGGTTGTTTCACGATAGTTATTATAAAAAACATAATAAATGTAAAAATATAGTTTCCTTGAAATCTAGACCATTGCGTAATTACAACCTATTCTCACTATAAACTTGTTTTAAAATAACTAATGAAAGAAATTTTAAATAATTGACAAGATTCCACGTATTAACTAAACCAAACGATTTTATACTTTTGAAAGTACATACAATAAAATGTAAGCAATTAATTTTTATTCTCTGTAACGTACAAAAAGTAGTAACGAATTCATAGAGAATAACAATGACGAACAAATTGTGTATACATTATAAGTACTGTGACCTACTTTAGTTAGTGTTTCGTTCAGAGAATTAAAATTAATTATTGAAGGTTTTGAACACTGCTAAATGAAACACCCGAGCGGAATGCAGATTAACAATAAATTGCTATGAATTTATTACCAGTTGAAAATATATTGTTAGATGCAACTAAAAACTATTTTTTGTGACTTAATTGCTATCGCAAAATACAATAAAATATACGTGTACTCGAACTCATTAGAGGAAAGCTCGACCAGTTTCAAACCGCACCGGGACTCATATATTCATGAGCAGCAGTTCAGCCAACTAGTCAGTTGACTTCCCTTAATTTAAGGTAAGTAAGCCTATAGTAAGTGTAGTAAAGTAAGTAAGGTACATAAATATACATTTAAAAAAGAATTCGTTAAAAGAACCAGAGCTACCTTAAAGTAGCTAGATTTATTTCAATTTTCATATCATTTCTAGGTTGAAATATTTCAGTCTTCCTGAAATTGGGGAGTTTGTATCCATTAAAGTAGTTAGTTAGTTATTAATCCCAAAGTAAAAGGGAGTGAGCTCGGAGCTCGACACCGCCTACATTTTCTCCATCTTGTTATTATAAATTAAAAGGTGATTTTTTGAGCAAATGTCTTGCAAAATGTAAAATAAGGACTGGTTGGTAGTAGTGGTTTGGTGATTGGCGGCTATGTAATGTACTACAAATTCAAAATACCGTAGTTTAGGGAACAGAGAGTAAAGTTCCTAAGAAAAAGAGGATACTACGACCAGGCGAGGTGGTGATCATGCCTGGTGGGCTTTCTGCCCAACTGTTGTTCTTGTAACTTCATATGTGCGATGTAGGGTTTAATGAATCCATTGATTTGTTCGTCGATGTGCGATTTCTATCACGTGTAGCAACAGTAGTAATTGTAGTATCTCCAAAAATACTACAACATTATGAAACAATACTTTATCAGACTTATTATTAGACAAATAAATATAATCTATCACCCTAATTTCATCAAAAAGTCTCAATATGTGGCTTGGTTACGGTCATCCATTCACAGACGAACCGCGATAAAGCCAGCTTAACCAAAGACCGATCGATCGAAAATTGTAACTAAGCAGCGAATCTCAAATGTGACCTACACGATCGAACCGCTATATGGACATCAGTCATTGTCAAGGTGACGCAAAAACTGACCGTGATACAAAATCTTTTTGTAATCACATTTTTTTGTTGGAAAACGACCTTTAGAGGCTGGTAGCGGAGGGCCTTATTATAATGGCTAGGTTTTATTGAAAGGGATTTTACATACACAATTACCAATATAATTTGTTATATTGGCGTATATCGGTTGGGCAGATAAATTGCTGTATTGATTTGTGTCATAATTTCTATTCAAAAGGTGAATGAACATTATAAAACTTTTTAACGCTTAGGTATAGTTAAATGAAATTCAAGACCTTTTTTAAGGGAGGAAAATCATTCATTGACTTCTTCCACCTTGAGTGAGGCGAAAGAGAGTAGCAGACTCTAACTGATCAAAAAACACCCTGTTTCTACTTTTTCCTCCTACGCTCTTCGAGCCAGAACTCCGGTAGACCCTTTAGGTAGTCCACACCTCCGGGAAAATTAAGACCTTGGATTTTATTGCAGAGTTTTTACTGTTAAAGTATGTAAATAATAAATAAATTCTTTATTTTAGTTTATTAAGCTTGCCTAGTTTATTTAACATATGAGCTTTTCATATATAAGGGCGCTCGAAACCTACCAACGGCAAGTATTAATATGACTTTTTCCAAGATTATATTAAAAATGGTGTAAAAACATAAGGAAACCTGGAGGTAAAATAGCTATTTATAAGTTTGAAATCGCCAACCCGCATTGAGCAAGCGTGGTGATTAATGCTCAGATCTTTTCCGTGCGAGAAGACGTCTTTGGTCTGCAGTGGCCAATTATAGGCTGTTGATGTGAATGTGAAGACTAAAGGAACATAGATACCTATATATATCGCAACATGTAAACGTATTAACGTTTACGTACGTTTTACGGTTGCGTGGACCTAAAAGGTATGTATTATGTACATCCTAACACTAGTCTAGACTACACTGAAGTCTAGACGAGATCTTGAACTGACACAAACTGTATTAGAACTACATACGCTGCTATACAAGTTGACAAGAGTTATAAAACATAGCGTAAGTATTTTAGTACTAATATTATGAGACACATGTTATTACAGTAATTAAATACGTAGTTTATTATATGACTTATGGCTGAAATGGCTAGATATGTAATATCATAACTATTCATAAAGCATTTGGTTTATATAGATTTTTTTACTATGTGAGTTACGAGTACTATTGGGTAATAAGAATAACTTCAATGCTCATTGAATGCTAATGTTTTTTATCCTTTGGCTGGGTATTTGTATGAAAAGAAGTAAATATATTATCATGTATATCAAACTCATGTGATAATTTAAATATTTGTGTAATGCATTTAGATAAACTTAGGACTTTGTTTTTTATTTGATACAAGCCGGTACACGAGCAGACAAATCATTCTATGGTCAGCAATCGCCGCCGCCCATGGACACCAAAAACATTAGAGGCGTTACAAACGCATTGCCGGCCTTCTGGGGCTTACAAATTTAAGGGATGTTGGGAAATCAGGAATTGGGAAAATTAGTACTACTACTACTACTTTTCATCAGTTTAAGCAAAAAATCGTTGGGAACTAACACTTTAACTGATTTTAGACAACCAGGCCATATATTTATTAAAGAATAAGTTTGAGAACCAAAATATATCTTGATTGAATATAGGCAACGTCTTGAACAGTGCCAAATCTAAACGTGTTTGTTTCACTTAAAACAACATTCTAGAAATAAATGGGTAAGGGTTGTGCCAGAATGTTAGGCAATTTGAAATGTGAAGAAAATTAAAAAGTATTTTTACTTAAACCCAAAACCAAGATCAATGTGTTTTACTTGGTTCCAAGGTTTTCTGCAGAAGGCTTTAGAAACATTTCGAAAGATGGTTTATCATTAAAACATAAAGTATCTTTTTTTCTATGGTGCAAGGAAAGCTATGCCTGTCTGTATAATAGAAAATCCCTTTTAATATATTTATTAAAAGGGATTTTATTCACAATGTGAAATTTTAAGAATATCAAAAACCATAAATCTTTAGCAGATCCAGGGTTTGAACACGAAGAATCGTGCTGAACAACTATACTTCTAAGCAACAACAACCTTCTAACATCAATAAATAGTGTTCAGCAAACATAGAACCAGCAATAAGGTTATACAAAGCGAACTTGTCAAACTTAAAGCAATATCATAAATATCGTTCTCAAAATGCTCCCCTACTTTGCTTCTAGTACATTTATAAGTAACTGTATACTCCACGTGCACTGAAACTTTATAGCGACTGTGAAACGGCACGAACTCAACTTACGAACCAACTATTGTGGACTTAACGCTGTATGCCTCCCATTATTAAATTGTACCGAGTAAAACAATTGCTTTCTACGTGAAAATTATTCTTAGCAACTAGTTTTGTTTGTGTTTAATATTCTATGTTGGTATTTTGTTGGTTTTACATAAAATTAAGCTATTTTAATCGTAGTACGAATAGCAGATTATTATTAAACATAGCTTTCTTCGAAAAAGAGGAATTTCTAAATCCCCATGATGAGCTGGAAAATTGGAGATTGCAGTTAGGAAACAAAAAATTTTGAGGAAGCTACTGTCCATTCCACAGTGGTTTTAAGTAGTTTTAAGACACACCTGAAAACAAAAAATCTAATTTAACATTAATTTACTGCACTTATTATGTAAAGTTGTTATTATTTTTCTTCAGGAGTGAGTATAATACCACAGAATACAGAGTTTTTTCTATTCTATGGTATATACAATTTTGGTTCTATTAAATCTTCCTGTACTTAAATTAAAACGTAGTATGTTGACATTTAATCAATAGGACGCTCCATTGCACAACCTACTGCAGAACAGAGTATTGTCATCACAATCTGTCTTCGGTGACCTGAATTGATAACACAACTCTAATGCCCCGGAGTTCAACAGATGTACATCAGGTCAAATGAACTAGAATTTCCTATTAATATGGTATTATCGTAGACGTATGCGATTTCAGTATTTTGGCTGTTGTAATTATCGGTATAAGTTCTTTATATTATGCATATCTCTTGAAAGATACCCGCCTCACTTTTTTGGATTTTGCTTTACAAAGACCTATGATATTATACAGATACAGAGGTATTAAATTCACCGAGGGAAGTGGAAACTATTGTTTTCTTTTTCTTCTCCTCTAATAATATCTTCTGATTTATTTCGTTGCGGGATCCATTCATTCATTCATGGCCCTGGGACGCGACTTCAATGTTCCGGTGTTTTCATGGTTGTATGTACTGTAGATCCTGGCTTACAGGAGTTGCAGCGGTATGGAAGATTGTGTCAGGCTTGTCGCAAAAAAAGATACGAAGGTAAGTAATTTCTTCCTCGAAACATGCTCAGCAATCACATTTGTGGCAACGTAATATCAAAATTGTGAGTCACATCAAAAACTTTTATCTTGGTAGGTACTATAACAGTCGTAAAAAGAACCTCCAAAACTAACAGCGTAACACGAAAATAAACTAACCGAAATACATTACTTAGGTACCGAAAAAAAGGAAATTTATTTTATAACATTGTCCTCGGGTGATGGTAAAAGACACCATTGTTTTACGTAGGTCATAAATAATGGTAAACTCGTGTACGTCACACAAACAGCTTGTTTATTTCGTGATAAAAAGTGACAGACCTCGCTCGGGACTTGATATCAACGCATTTTTACATCGTCTGAGCAACATTAAATTTTTAATGGCGTGAAAATTATTTCGTTCTGTTTGTTTGTCTATTTATTTTCGCTGAACTGTCTATTTTTCCTTTTTTTCAGTTTGAATGACAGTCATATACAAGTTGAGGATAGGATTTCGTAAAATTCTTTGCTTGTATTTGTATCACGTTTGCTTACTGTTACAAATACATATTAAGTATGTATTCATTTGAATAAAAAATATGCTGCTATTTTTTTCTTATTTTGTTACATTTTTTTGCGCCGTCCTATATCATTTTGGAGTAAAACTGGTTATTATTATGCTTATTATAAAAAAAAAAATGTCACCAATGTTTTACTGCCTACTTACTTTACCTCAGCTTACAATAATATTCGCATACAAAAAGCAAAAAGAAAATCAACCCCTCAAGCGAAAATAAGCAGAAACTGTAAGGTACGTACTCAAAGAGTACGATCATTTTCCTGTAAATCCTTAGCTCGTTTGACAGCGGCCTTTTGCAATACTAATGTTTGTCGAGTCAACTGCCGAAATAAATGGGGTACTCTGTTTGCCTACCTTTTAATAAAAATACGCCGAGATACAACCAATGATAGTCCTCTTATGTGTATGTATATGGAGAAAAATATATGGATAACTTATGATGTTTGACTTACTTTGAATTAAACTCGGTCTCGCATTTATTTCATCCGATAATATTTTATAAGAGAAATGAGTGTTTATTGATATTTATTTTTAATGAAATATTTTTTTCTTTGAATAACATGTGTTTCTGTGTGAACATGTTTGTTTTGTTTATTATTTTTTTGATAAAAATGGTTTTAATTTTACCAATGATTATTATCATTTAGATTTTAAGAACAACCGTCGCCTGATGTCGATCCAGCTACACCATTGAATTTGAGTTTTCCTAATGACGTTATAGAATATATCATACGACATACGATTTAAATGAAAAGTTAATTGCTGAAATGGAACCATGTTTATTACGTGTGTTATGTCCATTAGAAAGAAGCCTTGTAGTTCTTGAGTACTTACTACATAAAATAAAAGTATTCAGTGAGAAAACTGCTATCACTTCATACTTGTACAACTCCAGTCATTCAGTAACATGCCCTAGTAATTTTATATAAGGTGTTATGTAATACCTGACACGTGAGATGGTTCAGCTTTGTAACGAGCGTGACTATGCACCTATGTATTGCGGTTGCATTCCTGTGTGTCATAGAAATGCATTGTTCGAATTTTATCCCCTGTGATGTATGAATCGTGTCAAAAACAATTGTTACCTATATGTGTATTGGTAGTCGGTTTTAATCGTGGTTTAGCTAGGGTCTGTATGAACATTTTAGTCAAACAATTCAACAAACAGCAAAAAGGGTATACTTATACAAACTATATAACATGATTATTTTCAGATTCAAGAACCACAGCATTCAAAATAATCTTTTGTATATATAAAACTCTTCCGTTACTAAGTGACAGACTTACTATCATATCACATCAACATTATATAATAAGTGGCCACTACTGACAAATGGCCTCTTCTAATACGGAGAAGGTTTGAGCATTAATCACCACGTTTGCTCAATGCGGGTTGGCGATTTGTAACTTAAGAAATTATAAGTCAAAGCTCACAATGTTTTCCTTCACTGTTTGTCAGTGTTGTCTTAATACTTAGAACGTACATATAAGTCGGAAAAACTCATATTAGTACGTGCCATTGGTAGGTTTTATACCCACACTCTCATGTATACGAAACGGGCGTCTTAAACCTCGGTCCGGCTTCTCTCTCGTCAGTCCGTCCGTCTTACCATAATACGAGTATCTTAATTAATGCACCAAAAGAAAAAAAAAACAAATACAAAAAGTCAGCCGTCTAACTCAACAAGGGTGCTGACTGTGAAAACAACAATACATGTAATAATGGCTAGCCATTTTATGGTCCAAGAAAGCTATGGAAGTCCATTTTCCTCAATTCACTCTTACAAATTGCATTCAATGAGACGCAACAGGATATTTACAAGGCCTTTCCTTTCTTAATGAACGATGAAATATCGATATATTCTTAGTTGTTTTCGTGGTGAGAAAAACAGAAAAGATAACGTTAGGAATCCAAAAGATTATTTGTAACAAAGACTGATCTACATATTTTGTGCCATTTATTGGCTTTTATTTAAATTATACTTTTTGTGCACAATAAAAACTTAAATAAGTAATAAATAAATATGTACAACTTACTATAACTTAAAACTAAAACAAAGAATAATAAAATATAAATTCCTTCCATTAGGCGTCAAAATACTCGTCCGCATCACTGTCACTAGGGAACGTTCCCATAAAACTGGTCGCATTGCTACATTGAATGGCAATGCTTATCTTCTGACCGAAGAAATAGCCAGTCTTCCTTTGTGTGCGTAAAAAATAAAATAAAATATTAATAATTCGTATTTGTTATAGAAGTTTGGATTAGCACTTCACTTTGCTAAGAGTATTGTTTTTATAGTCACGACCTTGAAAAGCTTTCAGAAAGTGCAATTAACATTTGCACGTCAAAAGCACTAAATGGACAAAGACGAATACTGATGAGTCCAAAATGCATAACGTACACTTTAAATGACTCTGTTAAGTTACATTTTAACAAGCATAACTTGATTCATATTATATTTATATTTTTTATGGTTTAAGCGGGTAAACAAGCAGATGGATCATAAGCTATCGGCGCCGTCCGTGGAATCCGAATCACCAGAAACGTTGCAAGTGCAAGGAATTTAAGGGTTGTTAGGGAATCGGGGATTGGGAAGATTGGACCTGCGATTACTCACACAACGAAACACAATGCAAGGTGTTCTTTTATGTCGGTTTTCTGATCGGCCGTGGTATCACTCCGGTCGAGCCGGCCCATTCGTGCCGAAGCATGATTCTCCCACACTTGTATTTCACGTTTGGTAAAAGTTCTCCACAAATTAAAGAAGAAACGACTAAGATATCAAATGAGGCTTTCTCACTTAATTTAATAATTTATCTCAAATGAAAAGAGAGAGCAAAAGTCTTGACGTGTTAAGAAGTTTGGAAGTTTGTGGGAGTTAAGAGTAATAGTACGTAGAAACTGTAGCGGCGACCAAATTGCATTTAAAGTTAGATGATATAATAATTCAAATGTTAGTTAGTTTTTTGTATATTCTGTATAGTAAACTGTAACTGATGAAACTGTAATTCTGGTATAACGCTTAGTTTAATATTAAATTAGACTTAATCCTTTTTTATTATTCGAGGCGAGAAAATCATCAAATGTCTTCTTGCCTACCTTGGGAAAGACGAAAAAGAATGACAGACTCTTACTGACAAAAAACAATTCCGTTCCTAAGCCTGCTTTGAACCGAAGCCAACTTAATAGCTAAACTAAAATATAATTCGGTAATCATTTATAATAGAAAAAGCAAAAAAAAACAACAATATTTACTTTACTCCAGCCTTATACTCAGTAGATGACTCATTGAACAAAGTAGCTCAAAATAGAGACATGTTGAAAAGTGTATCCACTAGCCTGAACATTCAGAGAAAGGGAAAGAAAACAACAATTTGCGATGACAATACTACAAAAAACTACACAACCTATATCAACAGAAAAAGACTTAGAAATCTTCTCGCATTCCAGTATAAGGATTCCTAATAATCCTGACCGAAATAAATTACAGGGATAAGGATGGCACGGCATCGGTCATTATAATCCGACGTGACGTCACCATCACAATATCTACCGCGGCGATCTCCACCGAGGGGACTCGGACGATGGCCTTGCCTTTCGAAAGCTACCATTCGAAATGAAATATTAGTTTTTAAAGGAGGTAAGCGTCAAAGTTTTTCATAGTAGTGTGGGTTGAGAAATGCGTTTGAAGATTGTGGTTGGGGATTTTTGTGTGAGAGTGATCTATTTGATTTTGGTATGGGTGGGAATATAGTATTTATATGGTTAAATATAATTTATAATATAGGTTAAATAATAATAAATACTATGACTAAAATAATTACAATTTCAAATTAAAATTACATAAGTAAATCTTAAAAAAATAGGAAAATAAATGAAAACTAACATAAAAAAATTGTCCTCATCAGAGGCGTGAGGTATAGGTTATTTACTGGTTTTAATTTTGGAAGCTAATCTAAACAGATAAATCTATTAATAGTAGGCAATGGTTTTCATGAAAAGTAATGTTTGATTTAGGAACGGGCATTTATAATTTCATTAAATAAAGATAACCTTTGAAACTTCGTTTTGCCGAACAATTATTTAGATTTAGATTTCAGCCATAATCGTCCCACTGCAGACAATTAGCTACATCTATTAAAAGAGGTGCAATAACTATTGTTTTATATCTAGAATACAATTTCAAGATAGAACCACGTGTTTTAAGCTGCTTCACACAAACCACAACCCACATATTATTTTATAGAAGAGAGTGTAATATTGTTCCAGAACATATACTATTAGAAATATTCACTCATTCTAGAGTACGCACTCAAAATTCATGGAACTAATAACTGACAATACTAACCAAATGTGGGCGTACATTGAATAATACGTCATTCGCATCTTTTCGTGGAAAGCTTTAATGTTATTGTGATATGTTCCATTTAAATAGTAATAAAATAAAATAAAAAATCATAAGCCCCTTTTATTTACCACGAATATTGTCATTGACCAAATAAAAGATATCATTGTTTGTTTTTATGAAATTGACTATCACTATCAAATTGTTTCGAGAAATAACACTAAAATTTACAACATTTTTTATGGACTTATCCGGTAAACGAGCCGACGGATCAACTGACGGTAAGCAATCGCCACCCATGGACTCTTGAAACACCAGAGGTGTGATAAGTGCTTTGCCGGTCTTTTTGGGGGTTAGCAATTTAAGGGTTGTTGGGGAATCGGGGATTTGGAATTTTGGGAAGGGAGGTAATTGGGCCTCCGGTAACCTCACTCATACAACGAAACACAACGCAAGTGTTGTTTCACTTCGGTTTTGGGAGGCCGTGGTATTACTCCGGTCGAGCCGGCCCATTCGTGCCGAAGCATGGCTCTCCCACACTTAAAATCCGAATCGGTTCACGAAATACGAAAACACAGTATTAACTACGATTCACGTAGCTTACAAGCAGCTACAACTAATAACACTCAATTACTATAAACGAGAAAAACAGTGGAGAATACACAAAAAAACACCCAATAGTAGTGAGAATAAAATAAAACAAAAGATAGAGAAGATATTAAAAAGAAAAATGCTTAGCTACGAGTAGAAGGCGTATCGGGAAATTTCAAGAAATCAATTTCATTTGTGGAAATGGTTTCTTTTGTCTATTCTCTGCACGTTACATATGGCTACAATAGAAGACGACGTTTGATTTCTGATATCACTTAGTGTCAATTCACCATAACGCCTCCTCTGTGACATTTAGTTGATGTAATTGTTGATAGTTGTTGTGATGGTCCTATGTCAAGGTATAGTGATGAGAATAGATATATGGAGGTATATATCAGGGTTGTTACGGATGCAAAATTACATCCGCTGATACTAATGCGGATGTCGATTAGTTGCGGATGCGGATGTGATCCGAATTATGAAATCAAAAAAGTATTTATGTTAAATACATAAATAACTAGAAATTAACTTAAAATTATTTTTTTTTAATCATATTTTGAAGGTTAGCAATTACCACATTGTATCTATAAGTGTACATGTACAGATATACATAAAGCATTTTATAGTAAGTTCTTAATTTATTTATTTATTTTTTCTTCTTATTTTAGTTTTTATTCCTTTTTAGGTATTTTTAGGTTGTAAATAAAGTGTAATCATAATAAATTAGTTCTTAATCTAGTATGATTAAACTCAATAGTATAAAAGAAAATTAAGAATGTTAAGTTATTTTGTCTCCAAATTAATTTTCACTGCACTTGTGTTCAACCTTTCAATTTTAAAGTGTGCTTAACACTATTTCTGTCTCTATGATATATCTTATTATATATAACAAAGACTACGTGACACTTAAGTACCACTTCAATTAGATGTAGAGAGTCTTGAGTAGTCATTGTAATTTCAAATATTACAATAAATCTTTGTAAGTAAGTATTTTATTACTGCAGCAATGTCTTAAAATTACTATTTCAACTAACTTCTACGAGGGACGTCGCCACAGAAGTTAGTTGCCAAATTTCATCAAAATTCGTTCAGTAGTTTCAGCGTGATTTATAGACAAACATCCAAATATACAAACATTCAAACAAACGATTTTTCACATTTATTATATTAGTTTGAAGTGTAACTATGGTCTCGAGTTAACCAGCGTGAAACAACATAGACCTTTTCTACTAGCGTAAGGTTAGCAGAAGCCCAAACCTCATTTTGCAAATCGCCAATCCCTAAAAAAACCGCTTATGCATTTGTAATTCTACATTGGCAACATTAATTTCTTACTGGTGACCCATTAGTTCGTTTTGCATTCTACAAAGATTCGTCACTTTAGAAAACTAAACCCCGATAGTATTTTTGGGGAAGCAATTATTATTTTGTATAACTAACACATTAAAGTACTTCACGAATCTGAACTAATTAATTTGCCAAGTTAAAGGCAGCGACTGTATAAACGTTGTGCACAAACCTGCCTTACAAAGACCACTAACTTCATTATCATGCTCCTCAGAATTTGATTAAAATGGTAGACAGAGCCAAGTTTTCACTCCTAAGAAACCAGAAGAGTGTTTGTTTTACAGATTTGCTTGTTAATGTTGAAGATTTTTTGAAAGCTACGGAAAAGAAGGAAATTTAATGTGTTTATGATTGTTTAGGATACTGCAGATTTTAATATTAAATTATTATCATCTCATTTATCACACTTCCCACTTTAATATTTTAAATGTGAAAGTTTGTTTATTTGGGTGTTTTTCCTTTCATCACACTAAAACTACTGAACGGATTTTGATAAAATTTGGTGTACACACAAGGTAGAAGTGAATTTTTATCCTACGCTCGCTAGCAGAAGCTAGTGCTCTAAAATATTGATATTGTTTTACATGTTAAGTGTTGAATTAATTAAGAGTATTAAAAGATTAATATCCGCTTTTACCTAAGTAAAGCCTGCTTCTAAAGCTAAGCTAGGATTTGCTGGCTTTTGCTAATAACAATAAGGCTGATTTTGACCAACCAATAAGAAATACCTAACAGTACAAGTAAGGAGTTAGTTTAGGTACTATGTCATGCTAAGTAACTTTTAGTTAAGAGATGACTTAGAGGAAAAATAGGTAACAGTATAGTACGACCTTTTCCTAAAAATATTGCCTTTCGACGTTATTAAGAGCTTACTTATAATGAGTTAACTGAATTCATTTATTCTTATTTATTGTCTTCTTGTGTCAGTCAATCATTTGGGACAGCCGCCGTCGGGCGTCAGTATTTTACAATTCAATATGGTTGACACGTGTCGTGTTAATAACCCAGTACACTCAAAAGAAAATGGATTCACTATTTGTGTAATTCGGTCGTGTTCCAACCTCTTTCCTTTGAAAACAATTTTGTTCCAATTTTTATATCTATCACTAGAGATATTCGTTTTATCAATTCCTTGATCTTTATAAGATTGATAAAGATAAAAGGAGATTGATATGAATGTGTATGCGTGTGGATTTTATTAGGGTTTTCACCAACTTTCTGAATGTTTTGGGTTAGGTTATGCCGCAATAATTTTTGTGCGCGAAACCACTGGCGCGTCGGACGAATAACCCGAAATATAAAAGTTGTACCGAACATTTTTTGGGCGTTTTATAACACAAGTACTATCTCATTTTACTACAAATGTATTGTGTTGTATATTTCTCTCACGTTTGTATAGAAATATTGTCAACGAATACTTCGAAGTTCGTAAGATACCTTCTGAATTTAGCAATGGCTGACATTTATACATCGAATAAAATAACTTATAGTAATATATCAATAAAAAATCGAGCAAAGCATTTCGTTTATGTTCAAAATCTGCAATACAGCTTCTACCTCTAATTTGGCGCCCAACGTGGTACTACAGTGTAAAACATTTTACAGTAAAATTCACTAGTAGATACACATTAATAATGGTAGTAAACCAAAGTACCGACATTTAGAGAAATATTTTAGTGTATTATTAACACAACATAGAGTTTATAAATGCTATTCCCTTTGTTATCAACAAATAACTCACTGTTACAAATTCAAATGCAATGATAGTAATAAATGAATGATGTTCGAAACAGAAAGCATATTGCAGTGTTGATTTCATCATTTATTTGTTGTGAATTGCAGTATATATTATGTAGGTATTGAAATCAGTAGGTTTTTACAGGTATATTTTGATTTACTGATACAGTAGCAGATATTAAAATGGCCGTTTTTAAGGGAGGAAAATCATCCAATGACTTATCTCGCCTTGAGCAAGGCGAGAGGGTGTGTCAGACTCTCTCTGAATAAAAACCACCCCGTTCCTATTGCTACCCTTTGAGCCAGATCTCCGGTAAACCCTTTAGGTAGTCCGCAGCTCTGGAATTATAATGGGCTAAGGTGGCAAACAAACTAACAGTTTACCTTATAAAAACATCTATAGCTATCCTCACTTATTTGTCAAAATAATGCAAGCGTGGCTTCACGCCAATTTTATGTGTGATCACGATATCACTTCAATCGAGTCGCGATCAGAACTTATTTTTGGCTCATGAAATTCTTCATTTATATATCACGATTTATTCAGATATAATCTATTAGTTCTATTTTTAACTTTGAAAAATCGTACCGTATCCGTATTATTTGTCTTGACAACCAAAAGGTATAAAAGTAATAGTCGTTACTATTTATGCGTGCGTGTTTATTCCAGGTTAATTTAAATAGCTAGCAACTTATTTATTTACATTATTCGATGGCAGATGTGTATGATTTACAATCATATAAAAGTCTCAGTGTAACACAGTAGGTAATTTTATTTGAGTCCGAAGTAATAATTCAGAAGTTTAAAATTGAAAAAGAACTGTTAGAAGCGCGGCAACCGTATCTGCATCTACATAATATATTATGAGACAATCCACAAATGCAACAAACGAAGTATAAGTATAAATCAAGAAAAAAGAAGCGCCACACATCACTTTGATCGAACAATATATGTGTAAAAAATTGATGCTGAATTAATTATCATTTTTGTTGTATATCGCAAACAAGTAAAACGTAATCACACCAATATTATAAAAAAAAAAAAGTTTGTTTGTTTCGATGTTTGTCCGTCAATCACGCTGAAACTACTGAACGGATATTGATCATATGTTACCGTATACGTAAAGGGTAAAAGCTGACTTGGGTGATAGAATACTATATGTCCGACGGGACCTCTGTGAAGCCGCTGGCAGATGCTACTTATAAATGTATTTTTCCTAAATAATTACGTTTTTACAATATTTAGCATCCCGTTATACTAATAATGACTTTAAAGTCTTCCGACGCGGCTGTGTAAGTTACAGAATAAAATAATATTTAGAGAAAAAAGAGTGGTGTAAAACTGTAAAGCGTAATAAATTATACAGATACCGTACACTAAAAGTCCACCTAATAATACAATAACATTAATTTATGCCAACGAAACTAAGCAGAATGTCATACCTCATCAATCAAACTCGAATCATCTCATATATTTTAAAGAAATTAATATTTCGTTGATTGAGCATTCTTTTTCTATCTGACCTGACTAAGATAAATATCTAAAAGAAATTATATATCAAAGAAAGTGTATTCAAGTAACCTTTAAAAACTACATTAAATATTTAACTTGAATTTCTATTTAAAGTGAAGAAAGCAATTGTTCGCCATATTTTATAGCGAATCTCACTTTAGAAATCAGTTATAATGTTTAAACTTCAACCTTTGAAAAGAAAAAAATGTTTGTCCATATTTCAAAGGAGAAATCTCTTGAAATTAGGGTCATAAATTCAAGGTACCTCAGTGACGAACTAGAGGGACTTTATTGGAGAATTTCCTTCTAAAAAACTCTCATATTTCACGAACATCAATTTACCTAAGTAAGCAATATGTATGTTAGACCCTGGATCTCGTTCTAGGACACAAAACTTAATTTGGCTAAAAGTATTTTGCCATGAAAAAAGATCCTTGTAATCGTGTTAGATATTTATAACTTCGGGTCCATAACTAATTATGTATAAGAGGATTTCATGGGTCACTGAAATTTTGGACACTCGAACGCGTCTAATCAGAAAAACGTACTTTGTCAACTGTACAAAATCCTCAATATTAAGTTCGCACCTTATTTATATTCCAGTGAACAATACTCCGACAAACCACAAAACTCATAAAAATGTCACTTGCAACAATCCAAAGCTTACCGACCATAAGGATACGATTAAACGAATCGTAAAATCATCTCCAATAATTTATCTTCCATGCAAATGCACGATTCCTTTTACAACAATAACGGGCATACTTTATCATATGAATATGATATTGGCACTTCAAAAAACATTTTACACTAGAAAATTATCATAAAAATATCACTTCACTCACCGTTTTTTTAATAAATCACATTTGCAGCACGTAGAACTAGGTTAAGGAGATAACGGTGTTTAACTTTGTAGGTAATGTAGTTCGAATACCGCGCGCCGAATTGTACGCACAACACACGGCAAATACGTCTGAACGGAATAGTTGCCCGCGTAGCACTGGAGACGCGCAGTCTCCGAATCATGCCCGTACCAGCTCCCAAATGACTCGCGTAGCCCGTAGCGCTACGGCGTAGCGTCGGCGCTACGACGCTCATAAATTATGATAAACGCGTTTATTTAATTACACCGATGGGCTCGACATTTTTTTCGTGCTATAAAGTAGCCTTGTAGAATAACAATTTTTGATGTTGTTTATATTGAATTTTGGTTAGATTCTGTTACAAGTGGTAATTACTTGTTTTTGAATATTTTCGTAATATTATTGTTTTTCTTTGTTATTTTACCTGCTTTTATAGAATTGTTTGGTAGTTTACAGGATACAAGTATCCGAGTGATTGAGAGTGTTTCAATGAGTTACTCAGACTAACGTTTACCAAGCTCTTTCATTGAGACGATTAGATACTTGACACAAAACGCAGTCGTTAGGAGACGATATATAGCTTAACAAGGTCTTTATTACACAGTTCTTTGCTGCTTTTATACCAAGTTGTATACCGAAATGGGTAAAATGTTTCAAGGATTTTTATCAAAGAATGAGAATATCGCATATATTTTTAACATCCATTATAATTAGGAATATATTTTTCTATCGATATCTATACTGAGAAATTGTAAATACAGAATCAACTGCAGAAAAAAAACTGGAAAATTTGCGTGACCCAGAACTAAAACTTTAAACTCCTTGTTAGGCAGTCACGCTCACGGTCACTCGGTCAATCAAAAGCAAGTTCAGAAATTAATACCCTACATGCAAACAGAAGCACAACAACAAAAACTTACGTCATACTAATCTGACGTTTCCTTACACATGGAACACATTTCAAGGAAACAGATATCTGTCTTCTTAGAGCGAGGCACTTGTAATATCTAATATCAGTTAATTAAGACGACATTGTCTGAGCCACGCTGAAACAACGCGTAATGAGGGAAATTTCACTGAAGCCTTGTATGACGCAATCAATTTGAAGACGTGACATTTATACTTGACTAGCTACTTCTACGTGGTTTCACTCGCTGCCCGGCTGCTATTAATTGTAGCTAGATGTTTTATAGCCTATAGTGTTCCTGGATAAATAGACTATCCAACACAAAAATAATTATTTGATTCGAACGAATAGTTCTGGAGATTAACAAGTTCACACAAACAAACAAACTCTTCAGCTTTACGTACGCGCAATCATGTTTTGTCCCGTTGCTTCCAAATCCTTGGATAAAACGTATACTATGTCCGTCTTCTAGTTATAAGCTACCTCCCTACAAGTTTTAGCAAAATCGACCTTGAGTTACCTATAAATAATGTAACAAATACAACTTTCTTTTGTATAATAATAGATTAAATATAGATTCCTATAGAAGAACGAATCATTATTATTACTAACGCTTGTGGTTGACGTTGGCTGTCAGACGGCTCGTGGTTGCGTGGTTCAGCTGTGCTTGACTTAAATCGATCTACGTATGTGTTGTGTGAAGATTTGTTACGAAAATTCGGTTACTATGCCTCGGATAGTGTTGTGAAATTAATCTTTAATAAGATTTTAGTTCTGTTCGTGTCTCTGCTTATTCTGGTACTAAACTATAATTGTAAGTTAAAGCTACTTGCTTGACAAGTAATACCTGGATTGGTGACGAGTAACCATTTCTCCTATTTCAGGGAACTGAACTACTCTATTCAGAGATTTTGTCGTATATCTCTGAATAGGGTAAGTTTAAATTTTTATACCAATAGCCTTTTTTTTTTTTTTTTGATGGCGAAAATCATCTAATGACTTCTCTCGCTTTGGGCGGAGGCGAGAGGGGTGTCAGACTCTTACTGACTAAAAACCACCAAGTTCCTACTCCTGCTTTTCGAGCCAAAGCTCCGGTAAACCCGCTAGGTAGTACGCAGCTCCGGATTAGGATACCAATAGCCTTGATAGTCATTACAGTTCTAATTTTTAGGACATCAATGATCTCGATCTCTAGTTTTTCTTAGTAATGTTATGTGATGTGAAATTTAAACAATGAGTTCTATTTATTTGTTCAGAGTTTCATTGTTTTATGTAAACGCCGAATCTCACCAACAGTTAGTAAAGCATAATCTTAAAAATCTTAATAGAATATAATCAACAGTTGTTTCACGTAAATAAAAACTTAATTTATCCTTACAGACTCATAAAACTTGAAAATTCCAAAAGCCACCTGTCCTATTCAGGTCATTCGTGAAGATACTTCATAAATACGTTATTTCAACCCACGATGTATTCCAACTTCTCAATAAGTTTGTCATTTAATATGAATACTGTCCTTGCTATTCCATACAGTTTGTACTGACACAAAAATTGTACAGCACTCTAGGGAAGTTCTGCAGAGATAAATGAATTTATCATATCAAATAATACCCTTAAGGGCTTAGCCGAGTTAGGTTCAGGGGCAAACATCCAGTAAATCATATTTTAGTCACATTTTATTTATTTATGATTAACTTTTTCTCTCGTAACTTTGTCTTAATGAAATGTGGAATTGAAAGGTAGTTTAGGTGTAAGTGTGTTATAGAAAATGATGAGCTATAAGTGTAGGGAAGGATTCATTGTGTTTAATTTATTTTTTATTGCAGATATAATTATAAAAGAGATTAATGTAGTGTTAAAAAATATATCGGCTTGTTAATAGCTGATGATGAGCTGATCAGAATCGCTTGATGCAAGAATGACGCGTCAATTCTTACACAAACTTTATTTACCTCAAACTATACACAACTCGATCTTGTACTGTGCTGTTATACACTCAAATACTGAACTATAATTAGTTTATCTTTCATAGGCTTTTACATAAATATGAGTGATAATAACGTTGAGATATTGACTCTAAACCTTCTGTTACCCCAAGGGACGTCCTGTTGCTTAAACCAGTGTAATATATGTCCGCCAGGAGACTACGAGTGACGTTATTATTAAGAAGACGTGATGCATGTCACAAGTGTTACGCTTCTGTGGTTTGGGTTAGGTTTTGCACACATTGGGAGTAATTTGCAATGGTAGGTATAATATAAAAAGTTTTGTTTCTTATTCTGAATATTTTCTTCTTCTTCTTTGTCATTTCGCTCTTGGTAGAGCCAAACGACATGGCTCGGTCCTCCACAGTCGTGGTTACGTTAAGGCGGCGGTGTGTTGGAGGTGGATACTGCTTTCCTCACGATCTCCTGCGATTTTTCTCTGTTTGGGACCATGTCTGGCGCCGTCTGACAGAAAGTTTCCTCTAGCCGAATATGGTGCAAGTGAATTCTTTGTTCTTTTTTTTCACTGAAAAAAGTTACATTTTATCATTAACCGTCTATTTCAACAAAAACAACTTTTCATCTTACTTAGATTTTAAATCATTTTAATTGATTATCATTCTTATTGGCTTACATGCACGGCTGCATTAAATTTAATCTTGACCACAAAAAAGTGCCCTACATTTGCATCAAATCTCATATAAATCAGTTCAATTTTTGAGCATGCATGCGTAAAAAACAAATCATTTTTGGTTCATACTTGACCAAGACCGAAATAAATAATAAATAAAAGTCCTCGATCTCTATCTCTATCGAATATTAATAAATTGAAATGCTATAATATATTAAAGCGATGTTACGTATTTGTTAGAATGTTGGTAGTTTGGATGATGTTCCAAATATTTGGTCTCTATTATGATAGCGAACGCCGTAGGTCAGTAAATTGAGCACTCAATTGTAATGGATTTTCAACATTAAGTTGTGTTAGTAAATGGTTTTATCATTAAAACGACGTCAAGCCTGTACTCTAAGAAATTAGTTCTCGATACGCATATTTACATTTTAAGTTAATGCAGCAGAACTATTAATAATTACGTAAAGTAAATTTTGTCGAAAAAATGTCAGACAAATTGGAATTGTAAGAATACTAACGATATAGTCACAATTTTAATGTCAATATTGTGGAAATTATAGTAACGTGATTCTTCTCTCGGTGCGTATCGAGCTTAACAACATAAGGCTTACGTTCTGAGACGCATATAGGAAGGTTCCGGAAATTCGATTCGAGGCAAAGTCTCATGAAATCAAAAAGCCAAGCTCAGTCACGCAAGCCGGTATTAGGGTGGAATCTAAGTGTAATTATCCATTAAAATCTTGTATATTAAAATAATTATATCATTTATTTCGTTCTTAGAAAGTGCGTTGTACAGATAACTCTTATAGTTGATTTCTTTATTATGAGACGAGCGAAACATAAATATTATTAGATAGGAATGCTTAAGAATACTCATTGGTTCAGTTCAGTTCTTGGTTAAACCAGAATCTGCAAACTTCAAAACCAAGAATCCTACGCATTCGAATATTATTAGAATACATTTTACTTCTCAAAGTCGATTTTACAGAATGTTATTCTTCCTTGATATCCGAACTCACAGTAGAACTAAAATAGCGTAGTTATAATAGTAACAAGTTTACAATCTATGTATGTACAAATATACATATGTAGATACTCGAAACTGTAATTGTAACTCTAACAAACCATCTCCCCATCCGCAAATCTTGTTATTTATGAAATACTGATGGCAGTTCCTGATGACATGTTTGAGATGAGATTTAATAATAAAATAGATGCTTGACTTAATTTGTTATGTTAAATATTCGCACATCATGCCACATAATGCCACTGTACAATGTACACCCACTGTGAGCCTATTGCCGTATACCAGGCACATTTCCAGACTCGGTACTACTACTGAAAGTCAAACTCAAATCATTTATTGCATTCATGGCTTATTTAATTTAAACACACGCAAATCGAACTTGAGATCTATTGCTCGGCCAACGACACAGTATCTTATGTTAATTGACCTAAATAATATTAATACTTGAATATGGAGTCAGTATCTAGCTATATTCGAGCTGAAAGTCTATGCAAATGAAATCTAAAGTTTCAAACATCCAAATTAACATAATATTCGCTGGTTAGGAAATTCACGAAGTAACTCGTGGATGAAAACGGTCGCGTAGACCAAATGATCTTAAGGCTGTACTCGCTTACCATATTTGGATTTTGAATAGATGATCAGTGTGTGAGTGTGTGTAAAATTGTCGTATGTGTGGCCCAGAGGTTTGAGACGCTTGAGACGCCTGCTTCCTATGCATGAGAGTGCGGTTTAGGAACCTACCGACGGCAAATACCAATGTGACTTTTTCCGAGTTACTGTACTTTCTAAAATTATTCAGACACCAATGACATAATTATTGGTGAAGAAAACATCGCGAGGAAACCTTGACTTATAATTTCTAATTGTATGTTTGAGAAAGCGTATTGATCAATGCTTAAACTCTCTCCGTGCAAGAAGAGACCCTTGGTCAGCAGTGGCCATTAATAGGCTGTTGATGTGATGATTCTGATCATATTATCTTTATCGTCATCGCATACATTATTGTTTAATTGGTCAAATATTTGAAACCAAAACTTTCCGCAATAACGTTCCGTAACTGAAAATCTATCTCGAAATTCTGTCTTATTACTACAACAAACTGAGACAGCTGAAAAAAAAAAACAGATAACAAAAATTTCATATCAGAAATTGACCCAAAAACAACTTGAAAAAGAACCGCTGTAATCTTTAAAGAAAAAAGTGGTCCTAATGAAGAAAGAGAGAAAGCCATTGTCTAAATGCCTACAAGGCTTCAACAAAAGACCTAAGGTGACTAATCTATCATTCTTTTTAAGTGACAGCTAAGAGTATTTCGACTTCAGATAAAAATATAAGACCAGTCATAGCGGGTTAACTTCAAAACTTAATTTAATTTTATCTTTTTTTGCGAAATTCTGGGTATATCTTAGAAGTAATTTATCGTTAAGCCTTTATCGTTTTGTGATTAAGTAAATCGGACTTGGGATTTAGTCACGCTTACTAAGTGTTGGTTTCTTGACCTTTATATCTGAAGACTACTACTTCATTTACTGAACAAGTGAAACTGTTGAACAGTGAGGCCTCATGCTAAGTATACATTAAAAATTAAGTTACCCGCTTTGATAATAATAATAGTGTTAGAATTATAACTTGCATGTTTTTTTCCGGGAAGAATATCATTCAATTATTTTTACTGCTTTGGGTTAGGCAGGAGGGAGTGTCTTACTCTTACTGACTAAAAATCACCCTTTTCTTACCTCGTCTTCGAGTCGTAGCCCCGGTAACTCGCTAGGCTATCTGCAACTTCGCGTATTTTTATAATGTTAAACATAACATTAATATTTTAGACATGAATACAAAATAATGAATGTCACGGTGCTAATGGTATGTAAGGATGGTAGCAGGTCGGTAACACTTTACAAAAAAAGGTGCGAGTATGTATATGTACGAGTTTGTGTAGCGCCTAACCCAAAAACACACGCAATGTTTCACACGCATGCTTAGTACTAATAGAAAAAGTAACATTTGCTATTCATATGAGTAATTATAACTATTAATAAGTTGTATCAAGGATTTTTATACTTATAATAGCATAAAGCTAAACGAACAATGGCCCAAAAAATCTTGTCTTGTTTTTTTACCAACAGATTTTTTGTTTATATCGTGAAAAAATTAGTATTAGAACTTGAAACGGGATATTTACCATGTTTATGAGTTTCTATGAGTTTCCGATTCGGCATCATGGCAAGCGCCATGATCACGGATGAACTGTCAACATATCCTGTTTCAAGTTCTACGTTAGTGACCATGTCAGTTTTAAATAAATATATCGTGAAAAAATTTACTACATAAACGTTACCTTCCTCTTCAGAAACTAATAAAGCATCGTACAATTATGTTAAACAAATGACACATAACATAAATCAATACACAGTCACTCGATCTTCCAAAGATACCTATATTTCTGTGACCTTGAATCACAAGATCAATTTGTTCACACCTTCACACAACAGTAATCTTCAGAGGCAATTTTAATATAATTACGCCATTGGTCCGTACCGTTGCCATTGATATTACGTCACGAAAAATAGAAGGACCATTATTACTGGCTTGGCTTTACTGATAGATAGGTAAGTACAGTCGTGAGCTGAAACTTTAATATTTTTGATAGAAATTCGAATTTCTTTTTTTGGTTGCTTTGTAATAATTGTGTATGAAATTATAAAATAAAAAATCGTACACCGTGTAGTTTGAATGTTTAATAATTTTTATTAATAAAATAATACAAAATTCTCGGTATTATTTCGGAGTTTGAAGATACTCCTCAAGTTTGGCTATGATTTCCAAGTAGTCAAATTATGTGGGTGTACCGAAAACACAATAAACTCGCATTTCTTTAAAAAAACAGACAAGATACGATGTTTAAATAATACAATATAAAAAAAATACACAATGTCTTGCCTTTATAAAATCTTCTTTAACATTTTCTTAGCCATATGTTAGGTGCCTAGTTTATGTCAATACAATCTTAATAAAATTGGGTCGAAAATCAGTAAATTATGGAGGGCGTCTGTGATTTGTCCTTGAAGTCCATCTAGAGGTGACACGACATTCTCGATTACACCTAAAGGGTGTTGCTAACAAGTGTAGCCTTACGGCTTCTCCGTACGAGTGAAAACCTTCGAAGATTTTCATCTAAATATTGAACTATGTATTATTAAGTTTAGTAAACCTAGTTTTGAAATATTTTGCCAAATCAATGAGTCTGTAATCTAGTTTAATGCTGGCTAAAATAATGTAACATCAACTCCTATAAGTCTAATGTTTAGAACACTTATACAAATATTGGTACTTACGCCTTTCTCAGTAAAATTAATTATAGATCTGGTTATAATTATAGTTCTATCATATTTTTATATTATCATTCCACATAGCTTAGTTACTATTTTATCAAATTATAACACATTTATTTTTAAATAATGAAATAATGTAAATGACTTAATCCTATGACCCCTAAATGAGCGTAGAGTGTCCACAGAGGTTCTCCATCTCGATCGGTCTTAAGCTTCTCGCTTCATCTCGCCCCAGGTCATTCCGATGCTCGCCGCTTCCACCAATAGTACGAGTACTGGGTATTCCACTCTAGTGCTTATTTAGAAATGTGGTTGGAGCCTAAGTGAATAAATAGAAACCTTTAAAATTAAGCCGCACGTCCCTCGTACCTATGATTTTAGACAAAGCAGCTGCGGACCTTTGATATTTTCTGGACCTTATTTAACGACCCATGTAAAGTTTTCTAAAATACCTATCCCACCCACACGTCTCGATATTTTAGGGCATGTTATTTAAATATCAATTGACCTAGTCTACTCCTAAAACTTTAGTTAATGAATTAATAAGAATAATAAGAATCATGTTTGTGTAAATTTAATTTGCTGGGGTCGAATTTGAGTTAATGTACTAACACAATGAAGTCAGACAGACAACAAGAGATCAGTTCATAGTATCAAAATTCGCTTTGGAAATAGCAGTATGCTTATACAGCATACTGACTACCCTTAGAGCGAGTTTGCTTTACGTTGCACGGAAATGAAACTAGAGCGCGTTCGGCGCTCTGATTGGCCGGTGCGAATGAACTAACCAATAAGAGCGCCGTTCGTTACAATCGTTGAATGTACAACAAACTCGTACTGACGCCTCAAGACGTTCATCCATGAGGTGAACAGATGAATGGTGGATGAATAACTGGTCCTAGGGAGGCGTTAGATGCATGGCATCTGGCTTCCAAAGAACTGATCTAAAAGTCATTAGAGAAAGTCTATTTCATTAATGGACGTCTTGTGGATTACATGATGATTATTTTGATATAACATTGCTGAAAATCAGCGCCACATTTTAGCTGAGCACTGGCTTATTTTCTTGTTTTGCCTGTAATATCTTACAACGCGTAATTAAATAAAGCCAAATATTAGTTTAGTCGGTCTAGGAATTGACCACTTTGGCTACCAGTATTGCTTACTCGATTAGCAAAGTTTCATGATCAAATTTTATATTTATTACACTTTCGAAAACAGCAATCTAATTTAGTTTTAATGAAGTAGGTAACAAGATTTAGTTTCGTACAATTTTCACTTTCGATCTCTTAAGTTTATTAATTATGAAAGTGACATTAAGTTGCGTAATTATTTTCAAATAGATTAAATGAGACATCGTTTTCAAACAAGATATTAAGCGAGTTTTATAAATAAATAATTTTAGAACTATTTAATAATGGCACTGAATAATTACTGTTTTTATCATAATATTTGATTCATTTTATCAAGTAAATAAATTAGGTTATTTATCATTTGGTAACTTGAATATTATAATATTGACTAATATATTTAATAGACTGGCTGATTATAAATTAGTATCATTATAGTGCGATCAAATCCTGTACAAAAAGGCATTATAAAATATTCAACTTTTTAATATTAAACTATACAAATCTCTTTTTGTTTTTAACTGATTTCTTTTCTACAACTTATCTTGAAATCTGCGTCACGCTTTTACACTCAGCGAGCTTACTACCAGTGCCATCTAGTTACAACGTGTAAAAGCTGAAGACGAAGAGATAATTTGCTTTCCTTTAATATAAAGCATTAAAATCTAAGTAAAACTCATTTAAAATATTTTAATTTACTTTTTATTGAAAAGCAAAATGAAATAAAAAACATACATCATTTTATTATAACGGTAAACAAATTAATGAACACGTGTGTGTCAAAACAACATTGATTAATGACAATAATACCACAGGTAAACATCGCAATACAAACACTGAATATAAAAAAGTAAATTGTATCAAAAAATGACAAAAGCAATTTGATTTGCAGAATTTTTGTATGAACCGAACAATCCGTAAATACTTTTATGGAGTTGACCAGAATTAATTAAATTGTAATCGTTTTGTTTTCGCCATTTCTTTATTATAATAAAGGTGTATTATTGGATTTTGATGTTTTATGACTAAATATTTTTATGTTTATAGCATAACGATGACAGTAGATTCAAGGAACCGTATTTATGATATGACAAATGTAATGCGTTTTATTTCTAAGGGGTACAAAAAGTTGTGCTTACAGTATCCTATTTACTACCTTTCTCCATATCTAATTCACAGATCAAAATTAATGACTTAAACACAACCAATTTCAAATCCCGGTATCAATTTTCTCCACCTGTGAGTCTGATCTATGAAACATTTGACGCTAGCCGCCACAACATGGACGAGGCACTGAAACAAATTAACATAAATAAATAATCGTTTAAATAATTCAATGTTCGTAGCACTTTAGTCGACCTCTGTACCAAGGCTTGAGTGTTTTGATAGATCATCGGAAATAGCCCCTTTTGTCTCATCTTCCTTATAACTTTCGTTCCAAGGGGCTCGAAACGAGGGTGATTTATTAATTCCGTTTGCCTTGACAGCCAAATAAGTAAAATATTATTATATATTTTCTTGTCTCGCCAGTTTTCTTTTTTTAAATTATACAGGTTCGCAAAGCCTCTTGAGAGTAATAAGATTGTGAGTGTCGGTTGATTACGCTTTTGATTCAAATGGTCATTGGTTCGATCATGGATGAAAGTAAGAATTTTAATGAACCGATTTTTTTGTCAAGGTCACGGAGAGTGAGTGGATGTAACTGATGATTGGTCATCAGGTGTTGAGGACTAAGAGGGATGCTTTGGTTCAGCAGTGAAAATCTTCCAGTTACTAAAGATTTTTCACAATCGATGTGTATATTGTGTTTAGCTGAGAAGGTTTTTGTCAGTATTAGATAAACTGTATGTATGTATATTGTAACTGTGTATACTGTATATACCACGAATATTGTGGCTAAATATATGATCCAAGCTACAAGGAAAATGTCTCGTAATACTAACTTATGTGGAAACTGATTAAGACTCAGTGGTGATCTAAGTGAAGTTGGCATAAGGCCAGAGGGAAGAACACTATTAGTTGTAACTTACACTTAATATCATGTTTTTGTATCCAAGGAAAAACCGTAGAGTGAAATTGACATACATAGGTACGCAAAAGCATATTTTTGTGTCCCTGAAGTGTTAGGCTGAGGCAAACATTACACTCTAACACCAATTTTGCTTCAGTTGTCTTACGGCCTTGTCCTGAAATATTCTCGAAGTCATAAAATATATTATAAAGTTGATTAAATATATACATTTTATACGTTATGCACCAGCCTATCGCTCGGCTACGACACCAAAAATCAATTTACACCAAAGGCTATCATTCAGTGAAGTGACTTTTATGCCTCTTGCAGGAAAACAGTTTGCAGATCATTGTGTTGGAAAATCGTGTTAGAGGCATAGAACGCTGTAGGTATAGTGAACAAATATACCTAAATATGTTTTATGAGATACAAGCAAACTAGCGGTTCACCTGATGGAAAGGTAATCAACACCGCTTATGTACTCCATAAATCCCAGAGGAGATCCAAGTGTGGGTGAGCCATGCTTCAGCACGAATGGGTCGACTCGACCAATGTGATACTACGGCCTCACAGAAAACCGACGTGAAAAAACTTGCTTGCGTTTTGTTTCGTTGCATGTGTGAGGTTAACGGAGGCTCAATTACCGAACAACTCTTGAATTACTAACCCCCAAAAAACACTCGTAACGCCTCTGGTGTTTCAGGTGTCCATGGGCGGCGGCGATTGTTTACCATCAGGTGATCCGTCAACTAGTTTACCGGCTTATACCATAAAAATAAACTTTTCTGTCGGCCTTTTGTAGGTGGAGCTTGCGGTGACACCCAACGCAAGCGTTGCTTCACTTTAGTTTTCTGTAAGGTCATGGTATCACTCCGGCCGAGCCGGCCCAGTCGTGCTAAAGCATGGCTATCTTACGTGTACACGGTATACCTACATTATTCCTCTAAAAAAAGTTAAGGAAAAGATGTAATGATGATGGGGTTGCGTTTTTATCTGCTAAGATAAATCGTCTGCAACTAATATTGGACACGTCATTACTCATTACTTTGTATAGATGATGATTTGAGATGATGTGGTGTTTGAGTTATGATGGGCTTGTACCAATGAACTTATCTTGTATTTTTCAAACTCTCCATACTTCCAAATAAATTACTATCAAAGTCGATTGTACAGAAACAGTATTTTTTTTTATTTCAACCCTGTATAAGTTTACGTTATCGTTTCCAAATGTACAGTAATATTTTTTTATCTTTTTTTATGTATCATTTTACTTGTTTAATTTTTTTATCGAATAAGGGGCAAACGAGCAGACTGGTCATCTGACAGTAAGCGATCAGCGCCGCCCATGGACACCCGCAACACCAGAGGAATCACAGGTGCGTTGTTTTAAAATATAAAAAGCAGTAGCCCACCTCTCTTGTAACCAGAGAATAAGTAGTATAATTTTTACTATAGTCTATCATAAAACCGCTACAACTACTCATAAATTGAATGATATATAAGAAACATCTTTATCACATTACCCAAACAGAATTTACTAATAAACAAAGTTACATGAACTCGCATCAACATCATTGCGTTAATGACATATTTAGTTACACGCTTCTTTTGATTAGGGTAAATAAAAGTTCCGTAATTAGTTTAACTTTCGACTCTACGCGTGACCAGAAGGCTGGCTATTTCTTCCGTCAGAAGATAAGCATTGCCATTCAACGTGGCAATGCGGCCAGTCTTCTGGGAACGTTCCCCAATGACAGCGATGCGGACGAGTACTTCGACGCCTAACCACGCCTAACGCCTTTATTTTAGTTTTAAGTTAGTTTTTATTCCTTTTTTTTTTGGTATTTTTAAGTTGTAAATAATGTGTTAGTTTAGATGAATAATATATTAAAATTATATTATTGTAAATAACAGATATTTGAATCGAACTTATACACTATGTTTAACTTTAGTAATAATACAGTTAAGTTAGCTGGTCAAGTGGTTCAAATTGCGACAGTCGAATATGACATTTTATTCTTTTTTTTAATCAGGTAAAACATTGACAGTTTTAAATTGTGTTCAATTCTAAACGAATACTTATATGTGTGGAACGACTAGGCTTCGGTACGAATAGACTAGCTTGACCGAAGTGATAGGTGGCCTCACAGAAAAGCGTCGTGAAACTACGCTGGTGTTGTGTTTCGTCGTATGAGTGAGGTTACCAAGAGCTCAATTACACAATCTTCCCAATCCTCGAATCCCCAGTCCCTAATCCCTAATCTCCTCAATCCCCGAATCCCCAATAATCCTAAAATTCCTAACTCCCAAAAGGCCGGCAACGCATTTGTAACGCCTCTGGTGTTTAATTGTTCACGGGCGGAGCCGATTATTTACCATCAGGTGATCTGTCTGCTTGTTTACCGGCTTATCAAATAAAAAACTAATATTAGTAGTCTACACATTTATAAAATTAATCACAAATCATTATTATATTATACATCTTCATGTTTAATTAATCATCTCTCAAATTAACATTGAAAAAGAAATAAAACTGATAAAATTCGCTCCATCGTCGACCGCATCGTCGCTTCCCATCAGGTGAGATAGTGGTCAAGCGTGAACCTATAGTTAATATAAAAAAAAAAAATCAATTATGATTAGACATGGCAATTTTTCTAACACTATCTTGTTAAAACATAATGTCAGAGAAAAATAACTTCAAATATTTCAACTTTAAACACGGTTTTATCCCCATCTAGGCATTGTTTTGTAAAAGCGCCTTATAACAAGTAGTAGAACAAAGTTCACAATTGTTTAGTAATTTTATAGCTATTTTATCGGCGTTTCTACATTTGAAGCGTTGAATCGTTACTTTACAGGACCCACCTCATTGAATTCAATTGTTTTAAAAGTAAACTTAATGGATGCATTTCTTATCAAGCTCTATTACTCCTATAGTCTGTTACTTCAGCTCGTATGTATAAATCGTTGTTTCGAGTATTAGTAGGTGTGGTATCATTACCATTTTTGTACCCACTACTTACGACATAATCTTTGAGAGGGACGATATCCTAGATAAAAGAGAGCACCCGAAGCTGCGAACTGCCTAACAGCTTACCAGGGCTCCGGCTTGAAAAGCAGCAGTAAGAACGGGGTAGTTTTTGGTTAAAAAGAGTCTGACACTCACTCTCACCTCGCCCAATGCAGGAGAAACTACTGAATGATTTCCTCCCATTAAAAAAAAAGACAAAAGAGAGTGTATTTTTCTCTCCGTGTATACACTTTTACTTACGTTTTTTTGTGAAAACAACAAGCGTTATACATAAATAATAAATATTATAATCACGTAGTTAAAAACTAGTATAATGACTTTCACACAAATTTCCAACATCATTACTACAGACCATCAGCACTGGCCAAAACGAGGGGTCATGAGCGCTCACTCCAACTGTCAATACAATCCACGTTCCGCTATGAAAGTCGTTTACATTATCCGTTCACAAATGCCCACAATCTCCACATGCTGTAGCCAAATCACAGGCTAATGTACTGTCGAATGTGCGATTATTGGGACTACAGTTTAAAGCATTTTGCATTAGAATGGCGATGCATTCGTTGGTCTGTTATATTGTACATCTATATTGTATACATTTAAAATTGTGAAATGTGTCGCGAAGCATATAAGTTGGGGATGGCTGGACGGATTTTGGTATTTTGTCATTTAGCGTTATTATTGGAAAATAGTCTTTAAAAGCCATTAAGTACGTCCATATCAAGAAAAATATTCGCTATTGGTCGATAATGTGAAAATGCACTAAATATTTTTTTGTGTTACTAATAACTTTGAAGAGTTTTATTTTTTTATTTATATATGATTTTAAAAGTTAATGGAACAGCATTCAAAACTGTTTTATTTGAAAGGTAATAACTACCATGGCTTCCAACTTAAAAATAGTATCGCATAATAATTAATTCGGTTACTAGGCCAAACACGTCATTCTTCTACTTTGTACAATGACTCATTTCTACCATTGCATTCTACATCGATACCTTTATTCAATTACTCTTTAAATTCATAAACCTTACTTTGTATGAAATATTTTGTAACATTTTCAGGATAAATCCTTAATATTTCGAAGTTATAGTTCATCTGATTTTATTGAAGTGGAAAACTTTGATTTTCCCAATAAAAATCCAAGAGGTAACGGTGAATTTAAAAATTCACGATTATTTTAGACTTTATTTTTCAGATTCCAACAAAGTAACATATATATAGTTGTTTTCAATTTGGTTGTAATAACTCTTAGTTAGAATTTTGTCCAATTGATCTTAGTACCTAGAATTTTGAGTTACAAGTTTTAAAACATTCTATAAAATAATGTTTGCTTTATCTAAAATAGGGCACCTATACCTAATAAAATTTTGCGAACTGATAATCGAAAAAATGCTATTACATCATCAAAAGATACTTTTTTTTAACCCTTTGACTTTTATTAACAACCTCTAATTCTGTTCTGCCAACCAAATTGAACCTTAAAGTCATTCCAGTTATATTTGAATAACTTAACAGACAACGGTATATTTACATGTTACGTGTAAGAATAAAAGTTGAACATAATAATTTGCCTAGAGCCATATTTCAATATAAGCTGGGTCGTAACTTGTCTTTACGACCTCGATACCGCCTACCTTTAGTCGTATCAGAAAACAGTTTGTACAAGAAATTATATTTTCAGCTCCATTATTCTGTCTTTGAAATGATATTGAATTCTAGCATAGTCCGAAAAAAGTTCATTTTTGCGTGAATTCATATATAGAAATCGACGAAAGAATTTAATTCCCGTGATAGGCAAAACATAGGTCAGTCAAATGTATACCAGGATTTACGATATACGGACTGCTTAAAGCAGTCAGGATCGACTGCATCAAGCTGCGGCTGCACACTACGGATGTACAAACACGGACTACTCGAGCAGTTTAGCTAACTACTCGAGCAGTTATCAATGGCAGCATTGATCTATTGACACTAACTACAAGAGCGGTATCAAGAGGTAACTGCCCGGCAGTGCGTGTATGGCGGCTCTTATGTTGTTCACATTACCATAAAGAGGAACCTGTTACTAAGTACTGGATATAATTAAAGTGTCTCCAAAGATATATATCAATAGCCATTTAAATATCAATTCATGCTTCTTATTGTGGTTACAACTCTTTAGAGATCGCAGTTTGAAAAGTTTATTATTATAAGAGAAATCTGCTGCCTATTTAACTGCTAATAGAAAACTGTTGAAGGCAAATCCTCCGCTAACGTCGGTCACTGGTGACCACTACGACGTTCAATGTGTTAAATAATTAATTGTAATAACCTACGATTTCATGTTTACATTTTACTTCAACCTACAATCTAAATTTATAATTCACTAAATTGATACGAATCCATTGCGTTTACATTATCATTAGTCCGGTCAAAATAGACATTGAAGGTTACATTAATTCGCACCTTCCTAAAATTTGGCATGATTGTTGGGAACCCTATTATACACGATTTGTCAATTATCCACATCAATCCGGAGTGTGGAAAAAAAATTATTCAAGGTCAAATGTTGCAAATTTTTTTTGAGTTTTCAGCTAAACGGTAAGTTTTATAATAAAAATAGGTGAGACAAAAATAATTCATCATGCAATTATCTATAAAAATTGTTCCTACACATTTTTTCCTAAGAATCACCATTTCGAAGATACAGCGATGCAAAATGTTGAAAAAGTTGTATTCTTCATAATATGCATGTCAATTACCGTAATATACTTTACAGAGCGATAATATAAGTAAAAATATTTATTTTCGTAGCGTATATATACATATTATACAGTTATAAAAATATAAACTCGAAAAAGAACCAGTCCCACATTAAGCTAAACAAAATCAGTTCATCATGGACTCGATTTGTATGATCTTTTCACACATTCAACGGTCTGTTTATACTGGTTTTGCGTGTATAGTCTAGCTATGTGTTGTACTTAAGGAACATTATTTTAAAAACCAAAGTTTTGTATTCTTCTGCACAGAACCAAGCATTGCAGAGTCACGATGCAACGGATTTTATTTGAATACTAGCTTTTGCCCGCGACTTCGTTCGCGTGGAATAGTGACTTCGGGCAAATTTTTGGTTTTAACCACATAGTTCCCGATCTCGCGGGATCTCTTCAAAAATGAGATGTGGAAGATATTCCAGGGAACTCTTCAAAAATCAACATAATGAGCTCTGCGTTTGAATTTAATAGATGTATACTCACTTAGGGCATTGAAAAAATAGTTTAAAAACGGACTTAAACTAACTTAAAACTAAAGAAAGCTACGAATTACGAATTTATAACAATTAAAAAAGAAACTATATTACAACCTATCCTCTATGCTATAATAACCAAGCTTAAACTAAATAATTTAAAAGAAACGACTTAAATCTAATTAATTTATAAATTAGACTTACAATTTTATTAAAAAAACTAACTACAGTAAGTATCAAACTAAACCTACGTTAAATAGTTTAACCAGAAAACCAGGAAAACCCAACAAATAAACTTATTAATTGACAAATACAACGAAACCAATTTAGAATATACGAAACAGCAGGACCACTACAGACAAATAATCATACGACTGATAATACACTTTTTTCTACGATAGTACCGAAGCGCTCGGCCGATACCCAACCAAATGAATGTAACGAAACCATAGCGCGATCTATTTCGATCCCAACGCCATCTATCGAGGATGCCCGGGTGTCGGCATTGCGTGGATCACCCGGAGGACACGGTGGAGCATACAGTAGCGGTGTGCCCTGCATGGGCTGAGCACCGCCGTGTCCTTAGGGATGTGATCGGCGACGGTGACCTCTCGCGTCCGGCTTTGGTTCAGGCCATGATGCGGGGCGAGAGGGAATGGGACGCCGTCTCTTCCTTCCTTCTGCGAAGCAGTCATGCTAGCTAAGGAGGAGGCGGAGCGCGTGAGGGAACGATCCTCCTCACGCCCCAGCCGCCGCAGAAGACACTCCGGGCGTCGGGGATCGCGTGACGATCTCCGGCCACCGTAAGTGCGGGTCTGCGGACGGCGAGCAAGGGTAGCTCGCCGCCCGATCAGAACCAGACCCGTGCGTACGGCGCGTCGCGTTCCGCGCGCGCCTCAAAGAGCCAGACCACCACAGATGGGGCCCAGTAGGGCTGATGCCTGATCCGGAGCTGCGGACAACGTAAAAGGTTACCGGGGCTCCGGCTCAAAGCAGGAGAAGGAACGGGGTGGTTTTTAGTCAGTAAGAGTCTGACACTCTCTCCCGCCTCACCCAAGGCGGGAGAAGTCATTGGATGATTTTCCCCCCTCAAAAAAAAAAAAAAAAAAAATCTATCGAGGATAAAGACAACTTGGATTATTTATTTATACTCCGTTCGGGCATTTTCTTTGTACTAAAAGTTTAATTATATTGATATTATTTTTTTCATACCTTTTTACTATTTATTTACTTTTTTTCGATGAATTAAAACAATAACATGAACCGAAGTCGTGTAACGATCGACATAGAATTATCTATACTCCGTTAGAGCATTGTCTTTGTACTAAATGTTTTATTATATTGATATTATTTTGTTCATACCTTTTTACTATTTATTTACTTTTTTTTGAATTAAAACAATAACATGAACCGAAGTCGTGTAACGATCGACATAGAATTATACAATGTGATAGGGGTGGGACTTCTAACCCGTTAAGGCTGAGTACTACATCTAATTTTATCGACAAAAAAAATAATATGGGGGTTGAACCCCTAATTGAAAATATTGAAAAATAGTGATTTTTTCGGTAAAAATAATTCACTAATGTTTTTTTTCTCACCAAAACATTATCAAACATATGAAAAAAGTAATGAATTAGTTAGCCAAGGTTATTAGCTACCGTTTGTCGTTTTTTTTTTGTTTCTACGACGCATACAACCTTTGATATAAAAAAAAGTAAAAAAAATATTAAAATAGCCATAACTTTTAGGGGGAAGGGATTCGACCCCTTTGACCCCCGACTTTTGTCGATAAAATTAGATGTAGTAATCAGCCTTAACGGGTTAGAAGTCTCAAGCCTATCACATTGTAGAATTATTTATAAATAATTTATAATTTATTTCTTATTTTTATTAAAATAACTAAAAATATATCCTTTCTAAGGTTCTAAACTATATCTGTACCAAATTTCAACCAAATCCGTCAAATAGTTGCGGAGATTAATGGTATAAGCATAGAATGTTCGACGTGATTCTTTAATTTGACATAACTTTTTTATTTATGAACCGATTGACATGAAACAAACACTAAATGTAAATTTAAGCATCCCACAATATATTCGTGAAAACCGCATCCAACTCGGATCAGCCGTTTCTGAGATTAGCGCGCACAGACGAACAGACAAACAGACAAACAGACAAACAGACAAACAGCCAAAAAAAGTTAATTACATTTTTGGGTTCGACATCGACATAACAATAACCCCTGCTATTTATTTTATTTTTATTTTCAATGTACAGACAGCACTTTTCTACGATTTTATTATATGTATAGATACGGTAACAATGGGTTTGGATGGTGTCTAAGATATAAAAGAAAAGCGTTGAAGAAGATAAAATCATATTTTTATTTCCTTAGTAGTATTTCTAATTTCTAGTACCGCCGTTCTAGTGATTGAGAAATATTTATAAATAAAATAACGACTAAAAATTTTTGAGATTCCAAAATAAAATCTTGTTTTTATTTATTTAATAAATAAATGAGAATTTTCAACGAAATAACTTCTGATTCTGACTTTTGACTTTGCTCAATTTATACAGAGAACAAAAAATTCGAAAGCAAACTTACCAAATAGTTTTATTCTCGTTTACAACTAATCTATTATGCAGTTTGACAATGACACTGCCAATAATAAAAAAACAAAAATTGTATAAAAAGTAAAATAATCCAACTGACGTGACGTGTCGTGTAAGCGTTTTATGTTTTTTTATAAAAAAAATGCAGCAATAATGATAAAAATGCAGACGTATTTTGAAAGAACATCTATTTAATACAATAGAACACAAATTTTGAAGTTCATAAGACCTCTTCAGAGTACAAACCCTAATCACCAAAATATTAAAAGGCATTATGAAGACCTATTCAGAAACTTACATCCCCACCCTCACATTTACCTGGTGGTGTAAAATATTCTGGCCAGGATCTGAGTTCATATCGGATCAGATCAGTCCTCAAGATGTTAGGATGACAACGATGTATCCAACACATCGTCCGAGACATCAGCACCAGTAAGTCATTTTAGTGGTAATATGTGTAATCTTATTATCTTGGACACACCGCAAAAGGAACAGCACTTGCTCTTGTACTTGGCACTTGCAGTAGCAGCATATGGTGTACTTCCATAGTGTATACAGGGATACTCGCCGGCTGATGTCCCCTTACATTTAGATTAACATTGTTCAATAGGCCTCTGCGAGTTGGCTTCGGCTCGTCGTACGCCTTCCAAAGATCCGGGACCCTGTGGTCCTGTGATAGGAGAATAATAAACAATATTCAAAGTTGTCCTCTAAAATTCATAACTTACCTAATTTTTTTAAATCACATTCAGCAGCAGTTCATATTTATAGTGATTATTTTATTTTAAGGGTTTGTGAAAACAGCACTTGCCAATGTTTGTCAAGTTGAAAAGTCTACAGTATGTCTGCTTCAAGACCTAAATAATTATATCTACTTAATTCGGTATCAAGCAATAAAATGAAAAATGAAAAATTGAAGACAGGGAATCTTTGTACATTTCCAAAAAGGTTTGTGACGTCGTTTTGTTTTTCATAATACTCGTAAGCACAATACATTTATTTACTTTTAAAACTTCAAAGAAAAAGAATCTCTTTATCAATAATCTCCCAAATTATTATTTTATTTAAACTATTCTTTGTATTTGAAATTATAAAAATATTTTTTCTTTAATATTAATAATAAATTCATTATTTATATTATTTATTAATAATCCAATATCAATAGGATTATTAATTTTAATACAAATTTTATTAACATGCTTATTATCAGGAATAATACATAATTATGATGCTGTATCAAAATAAATGCGTTAGATGAAGGGAAAACGAGCACTTTCTACCCAAAGGGTAGGCAGAAGAGCACACATACAATACAATACCACTTTTCACCAGTTACGTTATGAGTTCAATGTAATAGGGGGCGAGTTTTTTTGTTGAAACTGTAGTTTCAGATACCAGGATTATTATTGAGATTTTTTTTAATCCTACTAAAACTTAGTGAAGCTTTGTTCGATCTGTAAATCCAACCCCAGATCCTATGCTATGATCTGCACCGAGTATTACTTATGGGTGCTATTCCACCAGAAATGAGGGAGGCTTTTTTTCTGGACTCCTTTCTAACGTGATGTATGAGTTTGGAACTATAATTTTATTTTCTTTCTGTTTCTCAGGACAAGCTAAAATCACAAAATTCGGTTTTGGAGCCTAAAATGCAATGATATTGGAATAATATGGGACAACATTCAAGAAGATTTACCTTAATGTTTATCTAGAATTCAATCAATTATATTTGTCTTCATATTTAAACAGAATGTTTGAATTCAATATAATAAAAAATAACCCAACCATAGTTTTAGTTTTCAATGGGATAAAGACAAAAGAATAATGGGATCATTTGATAATTATTAGTAAAACACGCCATCCATGGAAATCTACAACACCTTTCTTAACTCGTAAACAAATATCTTAATATTATAGATAACGCCAATCTTTGAAAACATCTTTGTTTCCTTCGCCTCACAATAACTCCAACGAAATAAAAAAAGAAATTTTGTCAAAGAGAACGGTGTAATTACAAGTCATTGTCTGTGGCACCGTCGTCCGATTGTTCCGATACGATTGATTAAAATAAAATAGCCTTTTGTATTGTATACTAACAAATAATTTTGGTCTTTGTTTCCTGCTTGATAGAGTCGAGATTTCATCTCTGCATCCACACCCGATGAATGCAAGAATTACACGACAGAACAGCAGGATACAATTAATGCAATTGATTAAAGTTGTAAGTGGTAGGTAGTACAATGGATATTAAACGTGAGTGCTTTTTAAAATAGTCGTGTTACCAAGGAATTATTGCATTTCAATATGCTCGGTTGGTTTTAATAGCTTAATTACATTAAGTGACAGTAATATTGATGAGATTAAAATTACATACAATAATCGTTAGTCTTTTATAAGCAGGTGAGCTTGCAGTAAGATGAAAGAGATAAACATTATTTTTATTTACGTTTACACATTGATAATACTCTGTTTATAATTACTATCTATAACATAAAACAATTATTATATGATGCGCTTGGACAAAATAAAAACTACTATACCATAACAGCCTATAAGTGATTAATACTGTCCAAATGTCTCTTCTGGCACGGAGAAGGGTGCTCAATGCGGGTTGGTGATTTCAAACTAATAGGAAAATAATTAGAAATTATAAGCCCAGGTTTCCTCTCGACGTTTTCTTTCACCGTATGTCAGTTGTGTAGAAAGTACATATAAATCTGAAAAAGTCACATTGGTACTTGCCGTTGGTAGTTTGAGCCCGCACTCTCATGCATGAAAAGCTGTCTTAAACCTCCGGGCTACTACGACAGTTTTACGATAAATAAAAACTAATCATAAAAAAATAAAAAAGTTATCACCAAAGAAAATATTAATGAGCATTTATATTTCTCTATATTATACGTTAGTAAAGTATAAATAATTACTTAGAATAAAAACTGGCACTTAATGACTCAGCATAAAAAACAGCATTTCATCAAATTGGCAAAAACTGCACAGTTTATGCAAACAGCTTTAAACTCAATTTGCATTGTGAAAAATATTTTATCGCTCACTTTTTAGCTGTGGAACTAAACAGGCAAGTTTTATGACTGCAGACCTACTAAGATTTTTTCTTTTTTTTTAAAAACGTTGCCCCACACTAGAATTTTCTCCTGTGTCGTGGGTGCGTTTACAAACATACAAGTTCACATACACATGACACCCAGACCCGAAACAACAATTTGTGGATCACATAAAGAGTTGCTCCGTGCGGGAATCGAACCCGCTACCCGTTGCGCGGCAGCCAGTTGCCCAGCCACCGCACCAACCGTGCAGTCAAAAGATCTACAGATGTGGCCCAGTTGGGCTTATACCTAATATGGACCCGCAGAAGACTAAGCGGTGTTACGGCCCAAGAGGGGTGTTTTTTAGTCAGTAAGAGTCTGACACTCTCTCTCGTCTGAAGTCATTAGATTACTTTCCTCTTTTTAAAAAAACCTACAAAGTTATGAAATGCATAAAAAAATATTATTCTTTATTTATACTATTTCGCCAATGCGGTTAAACACAAGGTCATTGGTAATTTTAACTTAATTGAAGTATTCTAGGGTTTTGCGATTTTAAAGTTTTATTATATAGGTATATAATTGAAATTCAGCTATAGGCTAGCCATATTTCTTTAAATTTTATTCTGTTTAGTAAAGCTCTATAATATAGCCTATTAAAACGGCTACTGTGATGAAATTGATCTAGTATTACATTCAATCCTGAATCTTAAGATGTCACCAATACAAAGAAAGATCTTAAGGTATGATACAAAGTTACTTATAACCACAGCTTATCGACCTCAAACCAAGTTACGCACTTCAGAGCTCACTACTATTTATATTTTAAGGTCTATTTTTCCTTGGCACCTCCATTTTAGCAACATCTATGTAGCTGAACTAACAAGGTTGCGGATTCTGAGGTAATTGTATGACAAACGATATCCCCCACTCCGTTGCTTGTAGTCGCAAGTTTTTTATGCTTACCGGCGAGCCGGGAAAATTAGCGCGGCTCTGGTGTTGCTTTTAATGAAAAATATGAACGAAAATTGCTTGTACTAACAGGTTAAATGTGGATGTTATTATTTTTTCTGTTTGTTGATTGGTTGGTTGAAAACTGTACTGAAATAAAAATTATGTATAACATATTTTGAACTTTCTATTTACCCACGAAATATAAAGGTCTCAGTTCCGATTCCCGGGTCGAGCAAACTACTGCTGGACTTTTTTTGGTTTTTCGAAAAACTGTAAGTAATAACACGGGGTCTGGAAATGTGGCCAGTATGTGACAATATAACCCTCTATTACATGGGTCTTATAATACAATTAAAATATTTTTAATTTTCATACCCCGTCATCATCTTAATTATACCTATTTAATTATTGTCCAACTATCTTTGGATTTCTCAGAACTGAGAATAGTTTTGCTTCAATAAATCTCTGTTTGTCAATATTGTTCTTAAGTTTAATGGTATTTCCAAGAAATTTCATTAATTCACTCAGTTACTAATTCGTTGTAACTTGAAGGACACCGCAAACCATAGTTTCCGTAATATTATGTCTCCTTTGATTCCCCAGAGGAATTGGCAAAGGTGTATTCCATCATTGTCTGATTGTTCAAGTCGTCGCTAGTGGGACTACCTACTAACAAAGGGTCTCGGATTCGATTTCTGTGTCGAGTTCAAATTATAATGTCATTTGGATTTTTCTTTTCGAAAATATGTATTACTAAATGACCTTAAAAATTATAGCACTAGTATTAATTTTTACCGGTATTAAAAGGTTGTTGACTTTATGGGTATGTAGCGTCCTATTAATGAAAGTACCATAAATCTTAAAATTATAGTAAAAATCAACCTGGAAATCAAACCAGCTGAGTTAATTTTGAATGATTGAATTTTGATACGTTTTTGTACTATAATCAATTCCAAAATTCGTTTGTTTAACATACATAAGTATTAGGTATTCCTAATAGGTATTATTATACATGTTCACTAAGGTTAGGTCAGTCATTTTATTGAATAACGCAAATTATATTCTTGACGTCATTTAATTCTATTGTTATGAATAGAGTGAATAGTAGTATATGGTGATCAAGGTAATTCCATTTTTGGATAGGTAGCAAGGTCTATTTTTCATTTGTTATATCCATGACGCTATACAATCTATAAACTATTTGAAGTAACAATCAGAATATTCTTTATTAGAAAAAAAAATACATTAATAAGGCCTCACTTTAATCTTTATATAAAATAGAATCAGGTGTTACTTTGCGGAAATCCATGCTACACTAACAATACATTTATTTTTTAGTTTTCATTTCGCTTATAGGATTTAGCATACGCTTAGCATACGGTGTGCAGCACCACCCTCCTTCCCACAATTAAATGCTCATGCAGCAGAGGTGCAACATGAACACACACACAACATGCAATATACCAATCGAAATATGTTTCGCTCCTCCACGTAGCATCTTCAGTAGGTGTTGAATCGACGGCTCGAGCCGCTAAGGTATATTGCGTATCGTATGTGTGTTTTTATTTTGTAAACTATTCCTACACACATACTCTACTCTTAACTTCTCAATTTTTACGCAAAATACTAGGCATTTTGGCAAACCAATCAGGTCTAATAACTACTCGAAATACCTTACGTGTAGTCCGAAAATTTGGACGAAATTCTAAACAACAGGGGAGCTCGATTATCTTACATAGCAAACTTTTAGGGGAACAGGTTACATAGTCGTAACTCGTATATACTCGTAGATCGTGCATGGCAGATCGATCCTCGATACAGGAGCTTGTAAAGGCTCAGGATGCTATATCCACGTAGGCTCGACGGAGATATACGAAGATTTAAATTGGGAATTTGGATGCGGTGTGCCATAAATAATTAAAATAGAAATTAAAATAGAATTTATCTTTCTGCTTTAATTAGATTTAGATTTCAGCCATGACCACACTGTAGGGCAAAGGCCTCCTTACCCACTCTTCTCTGTTTAAAACTTTTTGAAGCCAATCCTTGTCATAGATGTTGAGTTCGTCCTGCCATCTCCTTTTGGGCGGAGAGCGGCAGCGCTCTAATTAAATACTTTTTTTTTCATAAACGGTTGTTTGTTCGTAGCAAATGTTTAACGTATTTTTATTTTGCATGTACAAAATAAATTGTACATCCACTATCGATTTCAAAATTGACACAGAAAATTCCAAACAATTCTAATATTAAAAATCCAAGAAACATATCATTATGTAAATGATTTCACACAATTCAATATTTAAATTGAACGGTTCATTAGACCTAAGACGTATTAAATTACAGTTTATACCTCTAACAAAAGTATTATTTACAGTAAGCCACAAAAATCTACCGCATCCATCACCTTCTCGCATGAAGTACCATAAACATTTGCTTGCAACCCCCAACCGGTCAGCTCTTTAAATCTAGATCGGGAGTCCAACCCCGGAACCTTTTACGGGCTGACACAGCGCTCCCGTTGAAATTTTAAGCTACATCACTTTGTCTGTGGTATGTTTATTCGGTTGAATAATCCTGATGTTTTCCTGCTTTGATGCTTTCACTGGTTCTCTCTTTGACGTAGAAACGGATGGATTCATGTAATTTTTATCTGTTTGTGGATTCCGTAGTGGTTGATTAGGTAAATTCTTTTAATTGACTAGTCTAGGTGAAGGGTAGGTGCAATTCAATGCCAAAACCATGCTTACTATAAATAAGACTCATCATCATTACAATCATATCGTTCACTGCTTAAGATAGGCCTCCCCCAATGATTTAGGAGTCACCATTCAAGATAAGAATATAATCATAGTAAGAATAATAATAATGGCACGTACAAATTTTTCAGTAATAGGCACAACTTACAAAAGACGAAGGAAAATATCTAGGAAAACTATAATAATTTCTAATTACAAGTTTGAAATCGCCAACTTGCATTGAGCGACGGTGGTAATTAATGCTCAAACCTTTTCCATGCGAGAAAATGTCTTTGCAGCAGTGGCTACTTATAGACTGGTGCTAAAAAATAAATACTTCTAGTAAAATTATAATATTTATGCATAACCCACGAACCAGACCAAATGTAGAATTAAACTTCAATCAATCTTTATAGATCGTTAATTCTTTTTATTTTGTAGTGAAGGCTATCGTAATTATTATCAGTATGTTCCTCTTATGCCTCTATGAATAGAATATGACACAAAATTCTTGGCACATTATTTCAAACAATTTACATTACAAACGGTTATCAGTAGACTGGTGATGTATGGACATTATACAGGCTGTAGAAAACAGTTAGAAAATTATGCCTTAACTTTTAAGGTCAAATGTCTTATTTATTAGCACACATTTAAATTCAAATTTTGTAATCAAAAAGGGAATACTGAATTTGAAATTTCCAATACACCTGACATACATTAAGAATTTGGCAAATCGAATATATAAGTAGATTAGGTCAATAGTCCAACTGACCAATGTAAATGTTTTTATGTAACATTGAATTTTTCAAAATGTAAAACACCAACAAAAAAAAATATATATTCATTACTGGACTCACTACATAATAATTATTATATAGTAATTTTAAGCCCGTTGTTACAATTAAACATGTTTTAAAATCAGTTAGTCTTGTCACAATCCTCAAAAACAGCCTGTGTATCGTCATAACTTAGGCATAACCCGTTACATTTGAATTATAGCACCATTATTGTGCAAATTTCGTGCATTATGTGCGGTTATCGTGTTGCGAACAGGGACGGATTGTGTCTAGTTTATGAAGGTTAGTTTACACAAGCACGGAAATCCCTGAGAAGGTCATTTGTTTGTTTGTCCTGTTAATTTCATATGGAGCATTAATTACCTTAATGGCTTCTCTGTTTGCTAATTAAAATTTTAACTTTACTTTCTTATACCCTTGTTATATTTGAACCTTGTTTTGTTAATCGTTAAATTAAAATTTTAAGGTTTAATTATACCTGTCTACCCAAAAAACTGTTATGTTTCAAAGAAGTCGACGTCAACACACTTACCTCATAATTATATTAGCTACATCATGTTGGTTGTTGGTGATCAGCTAGGCTATTCTGTAATAACCAATTTGGAACATTCGAAATAAGCTCAATCGCGGTCCGTCATGTCATGTGGTTGTGAGAATAATTTCGACCAATGACGGACGAGAATCTACAGTTGAACTTAGGGTCCCACGCTTTCATTAGGGGCTTACCATAAGTCATACGCTTAGTAGATGAGTTGGTGATTGGAGTTTCAAAATTTAACTCTAATACAAAGTTCTGATTTTTGGTTTCTGTCAAATATGTAGCCTTTCAGTCGGCTCCCACCCCTGGTGGTACCCACAGAAAGAGAGTGGTGATAAAATGTATTATACCTACTTTCCCTTCATTACACGGCTCATTTTAACCATATAAAACATGATTTAAGTAAATTACATAAAATTTACATTAATTAAATTACGTTTTCTACATGAAGTATACTCATAAAACCCCAAAAACAAACGAAAGTTATACCTAATCCGGCCCTGTCGTCGCCGAACGTGTCATCCAGTGAAAATATGCTCCGTGTCACACAAAGTATTTTATTTTAACCGCTTAATCGGCTCTCATGTGAATTTTAAATGTGTCATATAAAAAGTCTGTTCCTTGCGCTGTTTCGAATATGACATACATTCTACATTTACATTAAATTGTATGTATTAAATAAATGTACGAGAATGTTTCGTTTAATGTCTCTGAATGTATAAATTTTGAGGAGATTCGACCTGTTATATTTTTTTTCATAAGGTTTTTTCATATTTTCTAATTTGGTAGTTTATTTAAATTCAGGGCTGCCTATACAGAAATAGATACACAATACATGTCATTGAAGTTATTCAATGAATAGTCAATTTGAACGAATTCAATAGGCCAGTAAAATTAAATTGGATAGCCAAAAAATAACAGTTTTTATAACTAAAACTGGTTATTTATCTATGAAGAACTTATTACGTTCAAAATATTGTAAATTTTTTTCGTACATCATATCAGTCATAAGACGTTAACTGCTGAACATAGGCCTCCCCCAATGACTTCTAGATAGGCCAGTTGGAAGTGACCAGCATCCAGCGGCTCCATTTTTTTAAGGGGGAAAATCATCCAATGACTTCTCCCGCCTTGGGTGAAGCGAGAGGGAGTGTCAGACTCTTTTTTTTTTTTTTTTGAAGGGGGAAAATCATCCAATGACTTTTCTCGCCTTAGGCGAGGCGAGAGGGAGTGTCAGACTCTTACTGACTAAAAACCACCCCGTTCCTACTCCTGCTTTTCGAACCGGAGCCCCGGTAAACCCTTTAGATAGTCCGCTGCTCCAGATATCCAGCGGCACCCTGCGAATTTGATCAATGCATCTGTCCACCGTGTGGGTGGTGGGCTTACTACGTTGCGCTTGCCTGTACGCGGTCTCCACTCGAGAACCTTTCTGCCCCAGCGGCCATCGGTTCTCCGCGCTATATCCGCCCTGCCCACTACCATTTTCCTACATCAATATTTGTTTACTTATGAGTAAGTTTAGAAGCAAATTTTAGAGGGAACAAAATCTGCTGATTCCAATTCTATTCTTAGTTGTTTTGATAGGATAGTTTAATTGTTTAGCTACGTTATTTGATTACGTTAACAATATTTATAGTATTGACCGGTATAACATTTATAAATAACTAAATAGAAATTACGAGAACTTTCTTGCAAGTTTACCAAATAGATATAGGTGTAGTTAATGTCATAGGGAACCGCTGGATGCAGGGGCCTTAGTACGAGTTTGCTTTATGTTTAACGAGATCGAAACGAGAACGCGTTTGGCGCTCTGATTGGTTGGTTCATTTAAGCCGGTCAATCAGAGAGCCGAATGCGCTATTATATTTGTATTTTATTTTATTTATTTGGCTCACCAAAAATTGATTACACAGATACAATACGCAGGTTACGTTTATTAAAACACTTAAATACATGTATTGTGTATCAATCTCCTATAGGTAAGCACAACAAGCGTTTTAATAGTGTCTTGTTGTATTCATTAATAGTGTTCAAAATTACTATTAATAATCGGAGATAAATTAAATATTAAGTTTTACTGGTTGACCATTATGAATAAAAAAACCTTGAAATAGACTTATGGTCAAATACTCAAACGTCAGTCAATTTTAAGACGCTGTCAAATATAGTTCTGCCCTACAAATTCTTTGTAAATGACAGAGATAGCACGAGATTTAAGTACAACTTAAATTTGAGTAGCAATTTAGTATTCAGGTGTTAGAGAATAGAAAACTGGTACTGACATAATTACCTATCGCTAAAATTGAGGTTTTTCGTCCTTACATAATTTGAATAAAATTAAATAAATATAAAATTTAAAGGAAGACTTTGGAATTTATTAAACATCAATTTAAATAATCAAATTACGTAAAATACGACAGTCATTGTGCTAACTTCGATATATCAAAACTGTATGCCTGTCATTCTAATATCAAATATTTTAAGAATAACACTGTCCCTCTTATTATGGTTAATGGGAGTTCACTATTATCTATCTATATTTCCACCGCTTACTAACCTAGATATATTTGCACATAATTGCAATTCTGCTAATATTGCTTGTACTTGTCCCACTTTAGTTAAAGCTGACCACATAAAATATCTAGGTGTTACGATTGACACGAATCTAAATTTCCGTAAACACATCGAGTTACTATGCAAAAGAGTGCGTAAATTAATGTACATTTTTAAGAACCTACGCCACATAGCCGACTATAAGTTAATTAAACAGGTTTATTTGGCTCTGTGTCAGTCTGTTCTCACCTATTGTATTACATCATGGGGTGGAACTGCAAAGTCTATCTTGCTTCCTCTGGAACGCGCTCAAAGAGCAATTCTAAAGGTTGCTACCTTCCGCCCTTTTAGGTTTCCCACACACCAACTATACACTGCATGTAAAATACTAACAGTGCGCCAACTATTTATATTGCAAACCATACTTTATCAGCACTCTCAGCTTCCTTTCGACCCAGTATCCCAAACCAGGAGGAGGAAAGATTTGGTTTGCTTTGAACCACAGACAAGACATGCATTTGCACATAGATTTTACGTATTTTTAGGACCATTTTTGTACAACAAGGTCAACAAGATACTAAATATATATAGTGTAAATTATTATAAACTAGCTTCTGCCAGCGACTCCGTCCGCGCGGATGTCTGTCTTCGCGTGGATGTTTTATTTCTCAATTTTGAGTAACTCTAACAATGACATCTTATAAATATCTATTGGACCCAAATACGGCTAGACCCATAATAATTAAGGAGATCCCTCTATTGAGCTGAGAATGAATGAATGAGAGTGTTATAAACGTAAGAGTAGACAAATATAATCAGAAAGCTCCGAACTACTAAGCTATCGGGAGTTATACGTGTTATTGTGAGTCAACCATAAAAGATAGACATTTATTGCTGTCGGAATATTTTTTAAACAATTTTAAGGAGAACATTTCCGTCATACATGATTTCTGTGTAGCTTTAACCATTAAGGCTGCACACGCGACGGAAGCTTAAAAAATGGAGCAAGTTCTCCTGTTTTCCCAACATTTCCCTTCACTGCTCCGCTCCTATTGATCGCAGCGTGATGAAAAGTATACTATAACCTGCCCAGGAGTATAAAGAACAATTGTACCAAGTTTCGTTAAAATCTGTCAAGTGGTTTTTGTTTCTATAAAGAACATACAGACAGACAGACAGACAGACAGACAGACAGACAGACAAAAATTTTTCTAATTGCATTTTTGGCGTCAGTATCGATCACTAATCACCCGCTGATAGTTATTTTGGAAATATATTTCATGTACAGAATTGACCTCTCTACAGATTTATTATAAGTATAGATGTAGTACATTGTTATCAGAGTATCTACTAAATCTTGATTACGCAGACACAGAAAAACTATTGGAAGTTTTAGTATGAATGTAAGATTAGTTTGTAAGTTGTTATTCTATTTCTGTACACATGCACCTAAATTGATAGTCTTGTAAGTGATGACCCGAAACACAGGTTTTTATAAACCTAGCTCGGGCAAGTCGCTAATTATACATAAGTCTAGGTTAAAAAGTAAATTTTCCTATAGTTCCTAAATATTGGTAAGTTACTTATTAAGTTATTCCTAGTGCACTAGCATAATTATTGATTAATACTTATTTGTGGCTGTTTCATGTAAATTATTTTGTGAAATAATGAAATAAAGGATTTATTTTATTTATATACATTCACACATCACACCCATATCGGGCGTCTGTTACACCGTAGTGAGCTGAATGTTAAAGAAAAAATGAATGGTATTATAGTATGACATTAGTACGTATTTAGCTTATTTAATTACATTATTAAGAGATGTATGTGTCTTTAAGTCATGATTAATGAGTGGTTTGTAGTTTTAAGAGTGGTTGTTGAGTGTGAGGTACTGATTTCGATGTTTTGGTTAGGCAAAAATGTTGGTCTTCAAAAACTTAAGTTGTTAAGTAGTTGTTTTGTCTGATGTTTGGTGATTTAAATGTTTGATTGTCATTCATTAGAATGGTGATGATCAGTATTACTGAATAGTGTATCTAGAGATCCACACAAATAGTTAGACTATTTGGACAAGAAATATGACTTTCTGGCTTAAGATCTCAGCTTCGATCCTCATTCATTAAACATAATTTAGAGAAAATGTGTATACTTTAAGTCTTTGACTGCCAATAGAAAACTGTTGAAGACAAATCCTCCGCTAATGTCGGTCACCGGCGACCACCACGGCGTTCAATGTGTTAAAAATTTATTGAAGCCCGAAATATGTCTTTATTATTTTTTTAATTCTTACTTTTTCGGGATATTAAAGAAACTAATATTAATATATGTTATTATTTCATTACGGTGTGATAGACACCTTAACATACAACGCCTGGGTGTGTCCAGTATATTTATTTAAATCTCTTCATTGCACTTTTTATCGCGTCTGGAGAAAATATTGTTTCATTAACAAGTTTTTATTAAACTGACTGTTAGGTTGTCTGTCTGTATGTATGTATAAATCATTATTTTTATTTACTAGAACAGGTATTAATAGAACAAGTACATAGTAATATAATTGTATTAAACATTTTTCATATTTATTATCTAATAGCTTCCGCCCGCGACTCCAACCGCGCGGATGTCTGTCTTTACGTGGATGTTTTATTTCTCCATTTTGAGTAACTCTGACAATGACATCTTATAAATATCTATTGAACCCAAATACGGCTAGACCCATAATAATTAAGAAGATAAAGATAAAGATAAATTTATTTGTATAAACATGTGTAGGTAACATTTAAATGCAAATGCAAATAGTACAGTTAAAATTGTAAGTCTCAACATGTTTTGCCATAATTGGCGTACAAAATAATAATAAAATTTACAAAACTATTATAAAAAACAACTAAACTTAAAATATTTCAAACAACTAACTTATAAATCCTCATTTAAAAAATCTTTAACACGGTAATAACATTGCTTAATTAATAAAGTTTTCAGTTCTTTTTTAAATAAATTATTGTTATTTATATTTCTCAACTTTTCCGGAATTTTATTATATATTATAGGTGCCATACAAAACACACTTTTACGGAGAAGTGCTGTTTTCGCAGAGTAAAATTGTAAATAACTCTTATATTTCTTACGTCTATTTCTAACAACATTAACTGCTAAAAGCGGAAACCAATGAGGGTTATTTCTAACGAATAAAGATTCAAGAAGAATATTCCTCTAAAAGAGAGATAAAAGAAGATTTCTCTATTGAGCTATTGCTGTTCAGCTCGCGTTCTGTAGTTTAAAACTGAAAAATTAAAATTTTATTTCTACTTACTTTCCCATCCCATTCCATTTTATGCCCAGGATAATAAGGTATAATTATACCAAGTTTAAGAGCCGTTACTTTTCACGTGATGTTTTCTGTTTTGTGATGGTATGGTTTTTTAATGGTTTTTTTTTTTGATGATGTTCAACGATTTTCTGATGGTAGTTAAAGGCTTAAAAGTTAGTTTAAAAAAAGTTAGTAGGTGGTGTTACTAGGTAGACATTTATCCTAAAAATAATAAAAAAAATTGTCTCTCTGTCCATCTGTATGTTCGCGCAAATACCACCGGCCGATTACAATGGGCACAATACTGGGTATATGATACAGTATGGTAGGTACCATGGTGTTACAAAATGACCTAAAGAATTTGTTGAAAAATCATAACCAAAATAGGAGCAAAATATTTGTATATACATAATTCTAATTCCTAGACTTGAATAATGAAAATAGTCATTAGGTACGAAAACGAATATAATGCCTTATTACGTATGAACCATTGTTATATCGATTTTTTTATATTCGGTTTTTTGTCTTCTCTTTTGGACCTTAATAGGAAGAGTTAAAGTCCACAAATTTATATATTTTGTCTGTTGTCAATTGAAAAACCAGTATTGTTTCGATGCCTTTCCTAGCTCGTTTATAGTGTTCAAATTGGCGTGTTAATTTTAAAACTAAAAAACTTGTCGTTACATATTTTAAATATTCCAATATATTTTAAACAAAAATATTGCAATTGTATAAAATATAGTAATACTCTGAAAAACAAGATACTCGATGGCAATGGAGACGGAAACATTGGATCCCGCACAAGCTCTCATGATGAAGGTATCTGACCGGTTCAAGCCGGTGCAGGACTTAACTGCTCGTGGTACGTCCAGCGTGCAGCAGTTTTACTCCGGAGCTACCGTATTCCTGACTGGAGGATCAGGATTTCTTGGGAAGCATCTGATTGAAAAACTTTTTAGGTAAGTCTCTTTTTCTTCATAATATCTCAGGGATTTTGATTAAATTTGCTAGGAAGTCTTTACTAGGAAGATATACAGACTAATTATTAAATGTTTGAGCGTAAATCACCGTTAAGCACTTATAAGTACATATTTTAAACTAGCTTCTCCGAGTGGCTTCACCGACGCTTGGCTTCCTTGGGTTAAAAAGTAACCTGTGTTACTCCAGGTCGCAATCTATCCTTGTTCCAAATTTCATACCGGTCCTTTTAGCCGCTTTGACAAACATACGCATATAAACTAACTATCATTCGAATTTATAATAGCGGTTTAAGCTAATTTCGACTATCAGCCCTACGATTACAGCGCAAAGTCCACTGCGGGTAACCTAACATTCGACAATGTTTCGGGTCTGGGTATCAGGGCACATAAAAAGTCCTAGTGAGAGGCAACCTTAAAAAAAATACATATAAAATAAATAGAATTGTTTCAGAGCTACCAAAATTTCCAAAATGTACATCTTATTAAGATGCAAGAAAGGAAAGTCTATAGAGCAGAGGCTGCAGGAAATGTTACAAGATTCTGTAAGTCAGTCATAAAAAAGTATCGAATTACTAAAACTGTCATACTGTCGTACTCAGAGACATTTAATGATTACTTAAACTATTCCTTAGTAACGATTTTGTTCCGAAAACAATTGCTATGGGCTGGGTTAAGTAACCATTAAATGACTCTGAGTACAGCGGTAAGTTGCTAAGGTGTATTAATTTGTATAATTTTTTTTTAGTTATACGACACATTACGAGAACTGCAGCCAGATTTCGTCAACAAAATAGTTGCTGTGTCAGGTGATACATCAGAACTAAAGCTTGGCTTGAGTGACAAAGACTGGAACACACTTGTTGATGAGGTTTGTTATAAACACTGGAGTCATACCACGGCCTCACGGAAAACCGACGTGAAACAACGCTTGCGTTGTGCTTCGTGAGATTACCGGAGGCCCAATTACCCCCTTCCCAATCTTCCCAATCCTCGATTCCCCAACAACCCTTAAATTCCTAACTCCCAAAAGGCCGGCAACGCATTTGTAATGCTTCTGGTGGCCATGGGCGGCGGCTATTGCTTACCATCAGGTGATCCGTTTGCTAGTTTACCAGCTTATATCATAAAAAAGTAACTAACGTGGGTAATAACTTGGTAAGGCTATAGGTTTCAATTATACTATGTAGCTAATAATGCTAAAATAAATAAAACTACACGGTTGGCACGAGGGTTAGGTAACTGGCTGCAGTGCAACGTGTCGCAGGTCTAATCCCATTAAGAAACAACTCTTTGCGTGATCCACAAATAATTGTTATTCCGGATCTGGGTATCTGTAAAATAATTTCTTTGTAATCGCACTCACGTCACAGGAGAAAATCCTAGTAAAGGACAAAGTTTTTAATATTATACAGGTGGACCTAATATTCCATTTGGCTGCTACGACAAGATTCGACGAAACTCTCAAGATGGCAACTTTCATCAATATTCGTGGCACGAGAGAGATGCTTGCTTTAGGGAAAGCATGTAAAAAACTAAGGTTTGTAGTAACACATACATACCTCAACTTGGTCATCATTACCCACAAAATATCCACTGCTAGTCTAAAGTCCTTTTCTTTAGTTTTGCTCACCGAACGACAATCTGCCAATTGCATTTAACGTCTTTGAATGTGCCATCAGTTACTAGGTTTTTGGACAGCAGTTACTAATAGAGATTTTTTTTTTGATAAATTGAAATTCCTTGTGCATAAAGTGCACAAAATCTTATTTTAGTTACATTACATATTAATTATTATGTTATCGGCTTATTCACGTAACTGTTTGATGAGGAACTCAACTCGTCTCAAGCCATGGTAGATTCGCATATTCATGAGCAAATGGTGAGCCTCTAGCTGAAACTAGTCGAGAACTAGCATGTCTCACGTACATTACATATTATAATTTTTTTTTTAATTACAACTTATTTTTTTATTAATTTGCAGGTCATTTGTTTACGTATCTACAGCTTTTTCACATGCACGCTATGATCGTGTAAACATGGAAGTATTAGAAAAATTTTATCCATCTCCAATAAGTCCTGAAACCATGATTGGCATAGCTGAAACATTAGATGAAGAGAAAATTAATGATATAACAACAAGGTGGGTAATGGTATTCAAGTAAGTTGAGTTTAAAATAAAACTGTTTTCACTAAAAATCACGGTTTCCTCACGTAAATTAATGGAGAAAAGCTCTACTAGTTTCGAGTCACAGAGGAACTCTTAATCATAAGCAGCGTGCGCAGACACGGCGAGGTCGATGCGTGAATTTTAGTTAATTTAGTACGTCTCACGATAGTTATTATAAAAATAAAACTGCTTTGTCATTTTAGGTGCACTCACAATACACCGGTAATTTATTTTTCTATTTTTCCAGTCTAACAAAAAAATGGCCTAACACGTATACGTTTACAAAAGCAATCACTGAAGAGTTAGTTAATACGATGGGGAAAGATCTTCCAATATGTGTGGTGAGGCCAGCAATAGGTGAGTATTTTAGTTACTTGTTCGAATATTTTTATGGTTTTATTCCCGAAGGAGTAGGCAGAGGTACACATTACGGCATGCCGCTATACAATTAACACCCACTTTTCACCATTTAGGTTATAAGTCCCATGTAATAGGGGGTGAGCCTATTACCATATACTGGACACAATTCCAGACTCCGTGGTATTACTGAGAAATTTTCGAAAAACCGATAAATGCCCAGTAATACTTTGCTCGACTCGACAATCGCACCCGAGACCTCTTGTCGGGCAGTCGCAGTTGGGACCATTTGACCAACGAGGCACTTTTAATGGGTTTCTATCATAAATTAAGTACATGAATTGATAAGGAATTATTAATTTTATTATAATGTTGTTAATTATTTATTTTACAGTAATATGCACTTTACAAGAACCAGCTCCGGGGTGGGTAGACAAGTCTTGTATCTATGGAGCCAGTGGAGTAAGTTTTCTAAAAAATACATCACTACATAGTATATAAAACAAAGTTGCTTTTTCTGTCCCTATTTCTCTTTGTATGCTTAAATCTTTAAAACTACGCAACGGATTTTGATGCGGTTTTTTAATAGATAGAGTGATTCAAGAGAAAGTTTTATATGTATAATACATCAAATACATGCACCCGTGCGAAGCTGGGGCGACTCGCTGCGCTGGTATAACGAGATAAACGTAAAAATAAAATAAGTTTTGATTTTCAGTGTCTTTTCGCAACTGGACTGGGGGTGATGCACGTTACGTTCGCTAAACGTGACAATTTAGTAGCACTCATTCCCGTGGACTATGTGAATAACGCCACCATAGTTGCTGCCTGGGAGACGGCTAAGACTAAAAGATTGGCGCCAGAGAACAACGAAATTAAGATTTATACACTCACATCGTCTAATCGAAATGTAATTTATTGGGGTAAGACATTTTCTGCAACGTCACGCCTTTTATCCCTGAAGGGGTAGGCAGAGGTGCTTATTACGACACGTAATGCCGCTATACAATGTACACCCACTTTTCACCATTTGTGTTATAAGTTTCATATAATAGGGGGTGAGCTTATTGCCATATACTGGACACAATTCCAGACTCCGTGCTAATACTGAGAAAATTTCGAAAAACCGAAAATAATCCAGCAATACTTTGCCCGACCCGGGAATCGAACCCGAGACTCCTTGTTCTGCAGTCGTAATTGAGACCACTCGACCAACGAGGCAGTAAGACATTTTCATTCCTAACTTAGTTAATCAGAAATCTGTAGCCTTAGTATGAGTTTACTTTACGTTTTAAGTAAACGAAACGAGAGCGCGTTCGGCACGCGGTTTCAATTTTAAGTATTAATTAAACACAATTATTTGGTACAAAAATAAGGATTGATTTAGTCTAAAGACAGTACGGTACTAAATAATTGTGCAGACTTAACATGAGTTCAAAAATCTAATCGTTTCTAGATGCTTTTGAGGCTATTATGTGTGGAGAAGTACGTAACAAGTATCCAACACCAAAGATGGTTGGATACGGCTCTATAAAGATCACCCATAATCGACTACTGTTTTGGATATACTCCTGGATAATGCATCTAATTCCTGCATATACTTTAGATGCATTTGCCGTGCTATGCGGTAAAGAAAGGAGGTAAGATTTGTTTATACTACGTTAGAGTAGATGAGCTTGTGGCTGTAAAAGTACATAATTTTTGAGTCAAGACAACAAACACATCGTTTATGCTGTCTTGAATTGGAAAGGATATAAAATAGGACATTGACATAGAAAGGACATAAAATAACATAGATATGACATCAAAATAGGACGCCCGTGTCGCTTTAGCTGGCTGGAGTAATACTTGAAATCGCAACGTAATTCGATAAACAATGTCATAAATATTCTTAGTTTTTAAACAACCCGGTCTCATAGACATTAAGTCACCAATAGCGGGTTAAAACTAATATTACAAACACATTACTTCATATTTCAGATACGGAAAATTAGCTCAGAAGCTGAAAAAACTGACACTGGCGTTGTCTTATTTTCTCACACATCAGTGGAAATTCGTTGACCTAAACACGGCAGCATTGCATGCCAGTCTTTCTGAAGATGACCAAAAGATTTTCAACTTTGACGTCACAGATATTAATTGGGAAGAATACATGTGCACATGGTGCATTGGCTTAAGAAAGTACCTTGTGAAGGATGAACTAAAAGGTACTTTATACGCACGCAAAAAACAAACTGTTTTTAAATACGCAACGTTTATTTTGTTTCCCATATATTTATACGGTTTGTTCAAAATCATGTATTTAGCAATGTATTATTTTGTATACTTTCTTGTATTTTTGTTTAACTTAATATATTAAACGTTAATTGAAATGTTTGAGTTGTTTTACTTAACACAATCACCTTATAGCAGCTACATGAAAAATATCTTTATCTATAGATTACTAAGTATTTGCGGTTAAAGTAGCATCGGAAATACATTGAATTTACTTTTAAAGTTACCATTGCCTGTCAAATATTGATGATTTCGTCAACGGCTTATTAGTAGATAGAAACAATTCGCAAATGCCTTTGATGGATGAATAACATTCTTTTTTTATAACGTTACCCTTTTTATCTCCGAAGGGGTAGGCAGAGGTGCACATTATCGCACATAATGCCAATGTACACCCACTTGGGTAATGTATGTTGTAAGTCCCATGTAATATGAGGATGAATCACACTTGTGTTATTGAGATGAGAGAAAGAGAGAAGTTCTTTCCAGACGTCTGCTGGATCAAAGAAGTTAGTCCAAATTAGGCGCAAGTCACTGTTAAAAAATACGGAAAGTTATATTGTTTAATTACAGTGTAATAAATACATTACAATATTGTATTACATAAAATACAGAATAATAGCTGAATTAATTATGAACCATTGTTAAAGCGATTTAGGCTATGGACTCACGACGCGGTTTTCTACCGTGCCCGCCGCGGTGGCGGGCCCGTAATCTTTGTTGACTACAAATATCTGTATAAAAATTAACCCACATTTACGACTGCCTCGTTGTTGAGTGGTCGTAAGTGTGACCCGGATAAGGGGTCTCGGGTTCGATTCCTGATTCTTTTTTTACATTTAATGGGTCGACGTTTGTTATCTCATCTGATGGTAAGTGACGATGCGGCCTACGATGGACCACGTCTGCCCATAAGCAACCTATTCACTCGAGCTTTGAAGACACCCAGGTTATACCCATCAGGAAACACAGACTCTGGCAAGGATTTCCACTTCTAGCAGTCGCATAAGGAAGCTTGAAATGAAGCGCTTCAAACGATCTCTTTCCACTATCGGTGGATGCACCTAGAACATTCTAGGACTTATTTTTTTTTTATTATTCCGTGTGTGTAGTCAGTATAACGCAACAGCCCGATTTTTTGTTGTGTCCATAGCAGTCTAGAATTATACTGATCATTTAACGACCGCCTCTACAACCCCGTCTTGCGATAATCAACTGCCAAGTTTGCGGGCGATAACCACGACCGTGGCCGCTGAGTAAAAACTGCAGTGTGCGTGAGTGTGCGTCGGGCGCGGGAATAACCGCTTCGTGTGTCCTTAGCCTTAGTCAAAGTCAAGCATTAATTAGTGATCTATTATTACCTAATGACGCGTGTAGCTGACTTTCCTAGTAAAATTAGACTTTTTTATACATGTTTACCATTACTAAAAAAAGTATTACTTCATTTGTTTTGGTAATTAGTAAGTAGCAAGTCTAGAAACATTTTTTTTTCTTTTTGTCATGATTTATTTTTAGTGTCGTAGGTACTTATATTATTTCTAGGTTCGCGAAGCATTTGCTACTTACTATTTTGCGTTGTCATTTTTCACTGCTAGTAAGTTATAGACCAAGTATGTTTTTTTATTTACATTTAAATATATTCACATAAAAATAAAAGGTTAAAGCATCCATCAGGTTTTTATTTTGTTAAAAGGTAGTGTATATATTTTTATACAACTCCAAGTATTATTTCGAAAATCCTGTAAATTATGATGTAACTTTTGTGAGACATGCTAAATTGATTATTATGTTATCGCCTTACTAACGTTTTGTTTTGACGAGGAACTCGACTAATTTCAAGCCATGGTAGAAGCTCATTTCATGAGCAGCATTCCGCGACACACAAAACAATACGTTAGTAAGCCGATAACATAATAATTAATATAAATTCTAATTAATATAATAAGGGACCCGGGTACGTCCTAAAACTGCGACCACCACCGAGCAATGGGCAGCAGCATGAAAATTTATCGGTGACCTAACTGCGATCCCCAAGCCGCCTGCCATATTATGGTTTTATGAGCGAAACAAAATTACACGGCCCCCAGTCCTTGGCAGCTCCGCTATTGATCTATGATCAGGTAACTGCGGAGAGGGGGTGCTAAGAATCCCCGGCGAGAAAGCGCTACCACCCCCGACGAACTTTTACCCTGGCAACGGACAACATCCGCATTCTGCGGACTGATGACGATTGTCGAGCTGGAGGAAGAATTGAGCAAAATGCACATCTTGGGAATCTGAAATCCGAAAGTCAGGTACGATAATCCTAGGTTCCGGCAACTTGCTCTTCTTCCGGGAAGGAGACCGTAAATCCCAGGGTGTTCGGATTTCTCGTCCGCAAGTCTCTCGTCAACAACGTTGTGAGGTCGAAGTGTGGCGAACAGGGTAGCGTACCTTATACTCAAATATCTAACCGGTATTCGCTGAAGGTCATACAGGTTTATGCGCCGACCTCGACACATTGTGACGACGAAGTAGAGGCTCTGTATGAGGAAATTTCAAAAGCCATACACCCTCCGAAACACACTTCACCGTTGTGATATTTCAATGCAAAGGTGGGTTCACGGAATAGCATGAGTTGAGAATAGGGCCATTTGGATATGGGCACGAAACCATCGGGGCCAGCGGCTGGTCGACTTTATGGAGAGGGAGAGACTCTATTTGATGAACTCCTTCCCAGAAGCGACCGGCCAAGAAGTGGACATGGATAAGCGATGGTCTACCAAAAATGCTCGACTAAGCATGGCGACCGAAAGACGTATATTCGGGGATGTCTCTTTTAGTCAGTAAGAGTCGATCACCGTGGCACTCACTGAACATCAATGTAAACTCGAGCGGTCACGGCGGGAGAAGTCACGCTCCGCCCTGGATGATTTTCAGTTCCCTCAAAAAAAAACCCAGTGTCTATATTTCATATGAAACCTAAAATAAATTCCGTAAAATAGCAGTTCATTACTCTCCCAATCATCGAAAAGCTTCCGATACAAAATTTTCTGGTACTGAGCTGCAGTCTAGAAAGTATGTTTAGGCACTCAGGAAAAAAAGCCTACACAGGAGTGCTGTGGAAATGTATAACGCCGCAAGAGTCCTGAAGTTTGATTGAGCGAAACATAGGGCTTCTAGAATTTTTTGTTCATGTTGAGACGAGACAACCGAGGATGGCAGGTCATTGACGTAGAATTAGATCCTGGATATCCACTTTTCGGACCAGTTATAGTCCCATGTAATAGTCGGTACAGCTGAGAATAAACTGTGTGGGATAGGATATGCTTCGGCACGAATTAGGTTGGTCCGAAAAACAACGGAGTGATAATTTGACTTAGTGGAATAATACTTTTAGTCCTCCAGAATACTAGCAATTTTCATACTGCCACGTAGAATGTAAAGTAATTCTTCACATTTTTATTATTGCAACTGTCTGCTAAATTTTTATTAAATGAAATAACTTCTATTATGTGTATTATAGGTATCACGGTACTGTTCGAACGAGGCTTAGCTCTTCCATTTTCGTAATTCCGAAAGAGGTTTCACTACAAGAGTACGCTGCGGCAGTTATACAGAAAGTATAATTGCTACTTCTTGCATTTGTGGAAATTTCATTTAATTCGTAAACCTTTACACGAAAGAGGTAACGACTATAAACATACAGGTTTTAAGTTTTATAGTGTGGGAAGAGCCATGCTTTGTGAGACATGGGCCGGCTCGAAACTGTTCACGGAGTACTACCACGTTTTTAAGCCTTGGACAGAAAACCGACGTTTCGCCGATGACAAGTCGCTTATGGCAGTTCGTGTTGTCAGCGACTACCGCACAATCTTAGAACTTAAGTCAACTTATTAAATGTCCATGTTGCACGTAAATTATTTACTAAAAGTTGTAGACCACTACATTGGGTTTCCAGCTAGGTTTTCGAAAAGAGGTCGCATCGTAATCCAACTTGCAATTTGGGAATGTTATAATTTACTTAAATATCCACTGTCAGGGTATCAGTATTTACGTACCGAGACATTCCCTATTGTTGGCCTTTTAATAAGTCGCCCAATGTAATAGACTATGCTCGGAGTATCTTTGCGCGAAAAATCCTTATTTGCCAAAGCAAGAGTTTCTTTCAAATAATTGGCAAAGGGCAGGCCACGTCGCTATATGGCCGCTGGGCCAGGGTGCTGAGTGGCGACATGGACCGACAGCTACATATGTGGGAGATCATTAGGTAAATGACGGCTATGTTCTATGATCCAAGGGGGAGGCCTTTGTTCAGCAGTGGACGTCTCTCATGATGATGATGATGATGAACATAATAATTAACCTGTACTATAAAAAATTAATACCACTTACCGAGCCATGATGGAGAAGGAACCAATGGGTCCAGTAGAAGGTTTTATGATGAAAGTAGTCGACCGGTTCTTGCTTGTGCATGACGTAAGCTCGAGGGTGGTTGCAGCAGTTTTACTGCGGAGCTAGTCTTGCACTGCACACTTTTTGGAAAAGTCGCTCATTGAAAATCTTTTTAAGTAGGGGTAAAATTCTTATCAAGCAATACAATAAGTATTTGTTTTAATTTCAAATATTTTACTGACGAATTAGTAGGCAACCTGATTAATAATTTCATATGGAACCTGAAATTAATCTTATAAAATAATTTTCATTCTCACAATCTTCGAAATTACTTTTTTGTAAAAACACATTTTTTGCTGGTTGAGCTACATCTAACAAAGATGTCTTAGTTAGGCGCAAGAAAAATAAATAACTATGTATACAGTAGTTGCCAATGAAATGTTAAAAGATCCTGTAAGTTTGATTTTTTTATAACTTTAGAATTTTTTGTTCTATGTTGAGAAAGACAAAGGTTTTGGCGTAGAATTAAATGTTGATATCCACTTTTCACCAGTTATTAGTCCCATGTAATAGGGTCATGAGAATAAGTGTGGGAGAGCCATTGGGCACGAATGGGTTGGTCCGACCGGAGTGATAATTTCACTTATTAATAATACACAGAATACTAGCAATATTTTATATGCACGTAGAATGTAAATAATTCTCACATTTTTATTATTGCCTGTAAATTTTTATTAAATTAAATAATTACTATTATTATAGCTACTGCTAGGGGCTTAGCTCCCGTTATCGTATACTACAAGAGTTGTTCCAAATAATAATCTACTTTTGCATCAAATTTCATTTAATTCGTAATTTACATGAAAGAGTAACAAACATACATTTTAAGTTTTAAGTGTGGGAGAGCTATGCTTCAGCACGAATGGGCCGGCTCGACCGGAGTAATACCACGGCCTCACAGAAAACCGACGTGAAACAACGCTTACGTTGTGTTGTCAGCGCACAAATCAGAAGTCTGTCAACTCAACTTAAGTCAACTTAATACTACGTAAGTTACATACTAAAGTAGAGGCGCATTCCAATAAACTACGGATCGGTACCTACGTAAATTTTGATTTTGAATGGAGCTTAAAAATTCTACGTACAAATTTACCGATCGGTAATTGGAACGCGCCGTTTTTTTTTCGAATCCATCGTAATTTGTAATTTCAATGTAATAATTTACTTAAATACCACTCATTATCATATTTATTTCTATTGTTACCTAATAAGCGGACAATGTATTAGACTACGTTAACCTTCTTTGTAGACATTTCTTTACATAATTGAAACATTATACAGGGTGCTTGGCGCATGGCCCGACACTACATATGTGGAACATCATTAACTAAATGACTATGACTATGATCTGAATGTCACGGTTGACCACATTTTACTGACTTAAAAAAACACAAAATGTAAAAGTTAAAACTAAAAAGCATAAAATGACTAAGTGATAGGTTAGAAGTCGGTACCATAAGCTAGTTTTTTTCCCTCAAACAAGATCATTTTAACAGGCTGGATGGACATAATATTACATATTTTTTTCAGGGATTTCCTAGCTACCTATTAACCCTTCATCCATGAAAAATATATCCCGTTTCCCTTCTAGTGGGAAAATTTTACACCATAAATAAAATATTACATGGATATTACATACAAATTTTTTTTCATGGACAAAGGGTTTATAGGCAGAAGCTAGCTAATTACTTACAAAATCCCTGAAAAAAAAAATGTGCAAGTCCACGCACCAAACAGCCTGTATTATTGTAACTGTTTGTTGATTCTGAATAAATAATGTAGTGTAAGTACACAACAATAATAACAGAATAACGGTCGAATTAACCCTTAACCACCTAGCGTCGGTCATTGTGACTCCACCCAATATATTTTTTCAAATATTTCCGTTATTACGCGGGCCACACGCCTATGACTCTAACGCACTTTTTCTCATCAAAGTCAAAGTCAAAATCATTTATTTCAAATAGACCAGAAAGGCACTTTAAACGTAACCAGTTAAATATACTAATATAATAATGTACTGGCTGTCGGTCCGTCCTCTAGTGAAGGCGCTATTTGTCGTTCCAAAGTGTAGATTCCTATGGATTGCGTTACTCTTTTTCAATCAGAGCCAATACAATTCTTGGTAATATTGTTTCGATCCACTCACCCTCATCCTTCTTCTGTTTCCGCCCTGCGCTTGACCAGGCAATACGTGCCCGCAGTGAAGAAATTCAGATAAATACATTTTTAACATGTGTAATGGCACATATAAGCCAGCGGTCACTATGACCGACGTTAGGTGAATGTGTTACTAAAATACACGTTAACTGGTTAACTGCCGCACTCAGAATCATTTAATGATTACTTAAAGTATTCCTTAGTAACGATTTTGTATCGAAAACAATTACTAAGAACTGGGTTAAGTAACCATTAGTCAGTAAGAGTCTGACACTCCCTCTCGCTTTGCCCAAGGCGGGAGAAGATATTGGATGATTTTCCACCATCAAAAAAAAAAAAAAAAAAAAAATACGGCGGTAAGGGTTAAATATGGCCCATTGTAAACCGGTATTAATCAGTGTTATGTATTAACCTATTTAGTGACCCGTTGCTAGCTTCATGTGCCTCTATTTTAACTTGAATAAGTAATTAGTTTTTATAGTAAACAAATTAATTATACAACTAACTAGTTAGTCACGATTGTACATTATTTGGTTTTGTAACATTTCACCCATAGCCAGTGTTAAAGCGAAACAACATAGTTGTGTACGTTTCAAATTACGACTTTCTTTTTAATTCGAAAAAAGTAGTCCGAAAATGTTTTGAAAATTAGTTTAATATTTGATTTTAATTTTGGGAAACATTTTCGTAAAATGATTTAAAAATCAGTTCAATGTTTGATTTTAAGTTTTAATTTTTTTAAAAGTAGTCGTAAAATATTCAAAAAATAGTTTAATATTGATTTTAATAACGTGTTTTAATAAACTCTCCTTTTGTGTAAATTTTCTTAAAATACCTTAAATTTTAATGTATATTTAGAGTTAACAATGGAGACGGAAACATTGGATCCCGCGCAAGCCTTCATGGCCAAGGTGTCTGATCGGTTCAAGCCGGTGCATGAATTAACTGCTCGTGGAACGTCCAGCGTGCAGCAGTTTTACTCCGGAGCTACCGTATTCCTGACTGGAGGATCAGGATTTCTTGGGAAGCAGCTCATTGAAAAACTTTTTAGGTAAGTCCAAAATACAAATCTTTCGGCTTCCTTCGTAAACTAGTTTTGGTTTAACTCAAGGGTGAGGATAAACCAGTTTTCGATCATTTGAATTTTTCAACGTTTTACATTATTTTTTGCAGAGCTACAAAAATTTCAAAGATATATGTCTTATTGAGATGCAAAAAAGGAAAATCTATGGAACAGAGGCTGGTGGACATGTTAAAAGATCCAGTAAGTCATAACTTAATTTAATTTAGATAATATTATATCACGCTAATATTAATCTTCCCAATAACTCAATTACTCCCCTTTCCAATCTTCGCAATCCTCGATTCCCCAACAACCCTTAAATTCCTAACCCCCAAAAGGCCAACAACGCACTTGTAACGCCTCTGGTGTTTTGGGTATCCATGGGCGGCGGCGATTGCTTACCATCTTGATCCGTCTGCTCGTTTACGGGCTTATACCAGTAAAAAAGAATATCTGAGAGTAGATATATAAATAATGTATTTTTTAGTTATACGACACGCTTCGAGAGCAGCAGCCCGAATTTGCCGACAAAATAGTTGCTGTGTCAGGAGACACGTCAGAACTAAAGCTTGGCTTGAGTGACAAAGACTGGAACACTATTGCTGATGAGGTTTGTGATTATATTATATTTACTTATTTATTTAGACTGCCTCGTTGATTGACTGGTCACAAGTGCGGTCTTGGGTTCGATTCCCAGTCCAGGCAGAGCTGGGCTCTCTTCGGATTTCCAAAATTTTCTCAATAGTAGCATGGAGTCTGGAATTGTGCCCAGTACATGGCAATGTTCCCTTTGGGGATAAAAGGCATGACTTTGCACATTATTTATTTATACTTTAAAGTATACGTACACATTAATGTGTACCTTACATAGCATAAAAGGTAACATCATTATAATATTATTCTAAAACAATAAGCTCTGCAATTTGCATATTAATCAAACCCACAAGAAGTGTTCTTGAAGTGGTCAAGACAACCTCAGAAGATATAGTAAACAAATTTTATTTTTTGTTTCCACTGTTTCGATATGCTAATAATGACTTGCATATTCAGGTGGACATAGTATTCCATTTGGCTGCAACGACAAGATTCGATGAAGAACTTAAGTTAGCCACGTTCATCAATATTCGTGGTACAAGAGAAGTACTTGCTTTAGGCAAAGCATGTAAAAAATTAAGGTTTGTTCACATATTATTATCCTACTAATGTTATATAAGTATGCTAAAGTTTTGTATGTTAGTTTGTTAAACCTTTACGTCAAAACGGCTGAAGGGATCGGGCTGAATTTGGAACAGGGGTAGATAATGGTCTGGAATAACACATTGGTTACCACAAGGAATGCAAGCCAAGCTGCTGGCAGAAGCTAGTACATCATAATCTATTTAATTTACTTTATCATCATGGAACTGGTGCGGCAAATGAACTTGTAATTAAACTTTAATTCAACTCGTATTGGTACATGTAATGAAAATTCTGGAGGGATTTTGGGATTGTTTTTAGTTATATTTTCTATTTCCTTACAAGGTTCGTTTTTACCATATGACACTAGTGTCAAACTGTATGTATATTGTATACACATTGTATGCCTATACATATATAATTATTCGAAAAATTTTACATTCATTACTTGCCAAGTTTTAACCCTTTGGGCCATCACGACTGAACTTAATTGTAATTTGTGTTTCTGTTAATAGCAACGTTTTTTATAAATTCAATTTTCTTTTGTTTTTTCTTTTAGGTCCTTTGTATACGTATCAACAGCATTTTCACATGCGCGAGATGAATATATCGCTGGTGATGTATTGGAAAAATTCTACGAAAGTCCAATCAGTCCCGAAAATTTGATCGGTGTAGCTGAAAGTATGGATGAAGAAAGACTAAATAACATAACAACAAGGTATGTTTTTGAATGTCCTTTTTATATCACAATCAGCCTCATTAGCTAGTATCCATCGCTAGACTAGACATTATGCTCTTTTAATAAAAAAAGCTATGTTGAACACAATCTTAATACGTTTTGGGTACGCAGTCAATTTTGGTAAGAGTCAGATTAACAGTCTCTATGTAGGTACAAAAAGTTATGTGTGATCAAAATATAACATTGTATGTATGTAAATTCGCCTATGTAATGTATGTAAATCTATTTCGCCAACATATCATTAACTTTAAATCTTAACTAAATAACAAACAGTCAACATTTTATACCTTTTAACGAACATATTACTTTTTAAGTGACGTCTATTGTAATAATTTACAAAAAGATGCATTTATTTGTCCTTGTACCTTTATATCGCACACCTATTGGCATATTGGCACATTTACGGTTTTCATAGTTTACCCGACTTGTTTAGTTTTTAGTTTACTAACCAATGAACCGTTGTTTTACGTGCTTGAGGGGGGAAACTACAATAATGGTATAATGACACTTACGACCTCTCTCGATGAATATGGAAATAAATAGATTAGCATTTTTTGCAGATGTACCAATATATTACTAGGTGAGCGATATGTTTCGCTCAAAAATACTTAATTACAAGAAAAACATCATCAGTATCTCTTATCTTTCAGTTTGATAAAAGGTTGGCCCAACACGTATACATTTACAAAAGCGGTCGCTGAAGAGCTAGTCAGGACGATGGGTAAAGATCTCCCGTTATGTGTAGTCAGACCATCAATCGGTAAATGTTTTTTTTTATACACTTGAAAGTAAAGAAACGGAGTAACTTGCGTTTTTCTTTTTTATTTCTTGATACATATGTTCTGATGCATTTTTTTTTATTAATGGGTAACGTATGTCGTATGAAAGGCAATTTAATTATCATTAAAATAAAATTATTTTATTGAAAAACGAATATTTCTTTTTCTAATTAATGAGGGTTCCTTGAAAAAAAAAGAATACGCGTTTGGCTCCATTTCTTTGCTCCCAAGTGTAGTTTCTAATACACATATTTGAAGACCTAAATAGTTAGTTAAAACTGAGACTAAAACTAGTGACTGTTCTATTACAGTGACGTGCTCAATACAAGAACCAAGCCCAGGATGGGTAGACTTATCTTGTATCTATGGAGCCAGTGGGGTAAGTATCACAGCATTTACTCTATGTTTTACCATTTCCTTTATGTTTTACTTTGACAAAATGGTTGAAGCACGAACAGATTTTGTGATCTGATGACATGTCTAAAATAATGTGCTGCGTGCCACGGGTTCGCACATCCATGACCTAAACACAGTTTTAACCTTAGTCAAATTTGCCAGTCAAATCTGTCGAGTGCTATATTATCGAACCACGGACTGCTCGAGCAGTTACCCAGTGATTAACATACACGAACCCCTCTTACACTTAGAATGAACAGCTTGAAGCTGCCATTGATAGCTTGAGCAAGTTAGCAATTTCAATGTAATGACGTGACATGCAATAAAAAAGCAAAGCTCGAGAGTCAGCGTATGCCTGGCTACTGCTCGACTACGTGATGAAACATTAACCGCCCATAGCAGTTGTAATATTTGTAAAATGCCTTCCCGGTCTATTTGAAATAAATAATGTTGACCTTGACTTTGATCAATTACATGTCTAAAATATTGTGCCGCATTTCGGGTTCACACATCCCTGACCAAGGCGATATCACCTAGGTCAAAAATTGCCTGGCATGTAAAGAGTCACACTTTTAACCTAATCAAATGTACCGAGTCGAGTGCTATATTATCTAACCACGGACTGCTCGAGCAGTTACCCAGTGATTCACATACACGAACCCCTCTTACACTTAGAATGAACAGCTTGAAGCTGCCATTGATAGCTGCTCGAACAAGTTAGCAATTTCAATGTAATGATAAATGACGTGTCATGCAATAAAAAGCAAGAGTTTCACGAGAGCAGACAGCTCGAAAGTCAGCGTATGGCTGGCTACTGCTTGACTACGTGATGAAATGTTAACCGCCCATAGCAGATGCCACTGCTCAAGCAGTCCGTATATGTATGTATGTACAAGTCTGTAGTTCACTAGTCGTCAGTCAGTCAGCCGATTCTGACCACTATAACTAGTCCAAGTATGGCGACCCTTAAAGTCTGTGTACTATTTTTTAATCTATTGACCAATTTTCAGTATGTGTACGCTGTTGGATTGGGAGTAGCGCACACAGCTTACGGTGAACATTCAAATAAATTAGATTTTGTACCTGTGGATTATGTGAACAACGCCATACTTACTGCTGCATGGGAGACGACGAGGACTAAAAGTTCAGCGCCAGAAAAGGATGAAATAAAAATTTATACAGTCTCTACAGCTACTAGAAAACCAATAACTTGGAGTAAGATATTACATACCATTAATTTTGTTTTACCTAAAAGTGTGTCCAAGACCGATATACTCTTTTTTGTTAACTAAAATAAAAACTTTAAAGTATAATTTTAAAACGATATCGTATTGCCTTTAATTTTTTTTATACGATTTTATTTAGCTTGACCTATTTGTTTGCTTCGGTCAATTGCAATTTAAGATTTTAACCCCCTTTCTCATGTTCTATCGTTTAGATATTTGGTGCACACTCTTATTCTTGATGACCATATACATATATGTTTGTTATGTACTACTTGTATTTATCTTTCCTAGGAGTTGTGCAAGACATTTTGGCTAATAAAGCAAGATATTATCCAACGCCAAAGGCAGTATCATACACATTCGCTTGGTGCACCAATATACGACTTCTATATTGGATATACGCCTGGCTTCTTCATCTCATTCCTGCATACATTGTGGATGCAGTCATGGTTCTCTTTGGAAAGGAAAGAAGGTAAAATTGCCAGTGAATTTTATGACCGTATTTTAAATCTCTATTTATATAAAAATCAATTGCTGTTTGTCTCACTAAAGCTCGAAAACGGCTAGACTGAATTGGCAAATTTTGGGCTTAAATTATTTGTGGAAGTCCAAGGAAGGTTTTAAAGTGAGAAAAAAATAATTGAGGGGGTACGAAGTTTGCCGAACTAGCCAATTATAAGTAGTTCTGAAATCAAATAACGAAAACAGGACTAGCTGAACCGTATATGATTTATTTTTTAACGGATTAAATTTTATTAATGCCTTATTTTTAATTTCAGATTCGGGAAACTAGCTCAGAAATTGAGCAAAATGACAATGGCGCTTTCACATTTTCTATCACATCACTGGAAATTTGATGACCGAAACACGGTAGCACTCTTTGACAGTCTTTCAGAGGATGACCGAAAGATCTTCAATTTTGATGTGACGGACATAGACTGGCCTGAATACATATTAGTATGGTGTCTCGGGCTGAGAAAGTATTTTGTAAAAGATGGCCTAAATGGTACTATATACGGACGTAAAAAGCAAACTGTTTTGAAAATCGTTACTTTTATCATGATGCCCTTATACTTCTATGGTTTGTTCAAGATTGCGTATTGTGTTTTTTACTATTTATTCGTTTTGTTTAATTTATTCTTTAAATAAATGTTTGTAAAATGAGATGTTGTTTTATTTTTTATTTTGTTTCACATTAAAGTTAAGAATGAATATTAGTACTTCCAGCCTATAAAGAACCTGATCCTCTTAGAATTAGAGAGAGAGACCAGAACTGACAGGGTCTTAACAACTGGTACACTTAGTTCCAATTTTTCCAGTACCAGATTTTCGGAAAATCCTTGAATAAAAAGTATCTTGTAATTTTTTCCTGGGTTTAAACTACCTTACCACAATTTTTTAAACAAATTGACTTATAACATAAACAAACAGTATTATGTCAAAAGGGCCTCAGCTCAACATAAAGTCGGGTGGCAAAGCTAAGTATTGTGCAAAGGATAGCCCTTGCTGATATTTAGCTGCAGCCCACGGTTGCTTCACACTCGAATCTACAATATACATGCCTTTTTTTTTTTGAGGGGGAAAATCATCCAATGACTTCTCCCGCCTTGGGCAAGGCGAGAGGGAGTGTCAGACTCTTACTGACTAAAAACCACCCCGTTCCTTCTCCTGCTTTTCGACCCGGAGCTCCGGTAAACCCGCTAGGTAGTCCGCAGCTTCGGATCAGGTTCGCAGCTTCGGATCAGAATATACATGCCTACACATTACATTTGATATACATTATGATAATCAACAATCACTCAATAAGCATAATAAACAATGACGAGTTGCAAAGGGGAAAATACATATAACTTGGAAAAAGTCACATTGGTACTGACTGTTGGTAGGTTTCGAGTCCGCGCATGCATGCATGAGGATGCATGAGAAGTGGACATCCTAAACCTCCGGGCCACCACCCCTAAACCTGCTTGACCAGTAGTTCGGACGCAGGCGATAATCAAATAGAGGATAAAGTAATTTTAAATGTTTTCAAATGCATATTGTTTTGCGAGTAAATACTCTTTCTGTCTGGACTTGAAAGTTGTCTTAGTTCTGTGTGTGTGGGGGCTAAACTAGCTCTAATCGCTTCGGACCTGTGAAGCGGTATCATAAGGCACGTATCATTTCCATGGGCCAAAACGATTTCAAACGCTTTAAAGCTCTAAAATATTGTGCGCCTTACATTAATTCTAATAGTAATATGTAATGTAATGCAGAATTTTTGCTATTATAAATTAGTAAGGCGCATAACTAAATCATATCAAATTAATACACAAACTTTGTATTATAAACTGACATTTAATCCTCCACTTTATACCCAGCTGACGATATCCTAACTTCAAAATATTCTGCTAACTATAAATTAGATGAGTTATTAATTGGGACGAAACGACTACTTTATATTCTTACATGTTGGGTGTTTTCCATAGCTCAACCCACCGTAAGCACCATAGCTGACGTGAACAAGGCTTGTGATTACGGAATGGCACGCATTGCAATTCGACTGCACAGTTGGCTCGGTGGCTAGGCAACTGGCTGCCGTGCAACGTGTCGCGGGTTCGATTCCCGCACGGAACAAGTCGTTGTGTGATCCACAGATTGTTGTTCCGGGTCTGGATGTTATGAGCATATTGTGAACTTGTATGTTTGTAAACGGTACGAACTGTACCCACGATACAGGAGAAAATCCAAATGTAGGGCAAAGTTTTGTTAATAAAAAAATGGACCGACTGCTTAAATGTAACATTCTAATAAAATTGTTATCTTAAGAGTATATTAGTATAAATATTTTTATATTAATTACCCAGGGAACAAATTAACTAGCAAATCACGGTTTACTCACGTATATTAATGGAGAAAAGCTCTACTAGTTTTGAGTCACAGTCACATAGAAACTCTTCATCATGAGCAGCGTGCGTATACGCGGCGACGGCAACAAGAGACCACTGAGAACCGAAAGTTATAATATCGCTGCCCTAGTTCAACAGTAAGATATCTTAAAAAAAAAACAAAATTGAGTTAAGTTTTGTTTCATGTGAAAAATTTGCTCTTCTGTCCGGTTCAAAAATCGGATATTTGTAAAACGCAACCAAAGTGCCTAAAAAACAATGTCTTACTGAGACATTTAAGCATGTTTTTACCGACCTTAAGTTCAAGATTCTGACATCTTAAGATATTTATAAAGTCAAGAAGAAACACATTAAACACACACGCACATTCAACTAAGCTATGTTTAAAAAATCACCCACATTTCAATTAACAACGAGTGAATTAATGACACTGAAATCATAAAAGTACGAATTACTCAAAACATACTTTGTTCAACATATCTTACTGTTGAACTAGGGCAGCGATATATGCTTTCGACAATAAATTGCGTCTAACCGGCCTACTCGATCTTACTCTATTGTCGAAAGCCCCAAGACAGAGAAAAAAAAATGCATTATTTTAACATGAATTAGTCCATGTTTCCTTATGCGTATACATACAATAATAATTTAATAGATATCATATAATTAAGTATGGATCATTGTTAAACTAACTTCAGTATTATAACTAGAGATTGCCCCGGATTCGCACCGGTATTACTATTGTCTTTTCTGGTATTGTACAATGTTTATTTGTTTCCCTTTATTTGATCACGGGAGAAAACCTTTGAAAGGCGCTGAAAGCTTTAAGGGGATAAAATACTAGAAAGAGTAGGATTTATACCTCACTAAAACTAGCTCGGTGGCCACCCTCTGCTCCGGAGTCTCACGGCAGCTGCACCGTATTCAGTATATCTGGATGTGCCTCACAGGCCAGCTTGCTTTCCTCGATAAATATACTAGATATATTTAAAGATAAAAATAATTATTCAAATCTAACTGGTTCCAGCGAGTAGTACGTTCAAATAAACAAACCAACTCTTCAGCGTTCTATATTAGTACCTATAGATAATAATGTAAGTTTTCGCACCTATTAAGTACATGAATAAATTAAATTTTGGTATTAATATATTTAGCTAGGAACGATTCGGCACTATTGTTTGGTGATCTTTCATTGTTATACAAGTGCTAAAACGGGTTAAATGTGAGTTCAATTTTAATATACACGTTACGCGTAGTTTATAAAATTAATAATCAGTTTTTTTTAAGTGTTTCTAGAACGTTTACTAGGTGCGTTGTAATTAAAATTTTGTTACTTGCTTATATAATAAATTTACTGCACGGTTGTCTCGGTGGCAGGGAAACTGGCTCCCACGCAACGTGTAGCGGGTACGATTCCTGCACAGAGCAACTCTTTGTGTGATCCAAAAATTATTGTTTCGGGACTGGGTGTCATGTGCATGTGAAATTGTATGTTTGTAAACGCACATACGACACAGAAGAAAATCAAAATAAAAGTCGTTACTTTTGTGAAAATCTATCACAAACATCTTTATAATTTTAGCATTACTTGATTTGCTATGGCGGTGGAAACAATGGATCCCGCGCAAGTTTTCATGGCGAAAGTATCTGACCGGTTCAAGCCGGTGCATGACTTAACTGCTCGTGGAACGTCCAGCGTGCAGCAGTTTTACTCCGGAGCTACCGTATTCCTGACTGGAGGATCAGGATTTCTTGGGAAACAGCTCATTGAAAAACTTTTAAGGTAAAACTAAAATAAGAAAGCTTCAGCTGCCTATTCAGGCAAGTACAAAAATGCCAAAAGCAAAGCAAAACTAACTAAAGTTTGACCTGAGACGGATTAACTTACCAGAAGACTTCACTTAGGTCGAACTTCAAAATTATTTTACCTATTATTAGGTCATTCTATAACTGTCAATTTTATTCAAACTTTTGAAGTGCCCGATCACATTCTCGCGTCATTGGTCGAGATTATTCTCACGACTAACGACACGGTGCACCGCGATTGAGTTCACATTGATTTTACAAATTGAAAGTTACAGATTAGGTATACTTTATAGCTTATACTTTTACGATTGCTGTGATCTTGCGGCCGGTGTTTCTCAGGGTGCCGTCCTTTCTCCTGTTATTTTCTCCATCTGCATTAACACCGTCGCCAGGGTCATTTCTTCTAATATCTATCTCTTTGCAAGTCATCCACTTACAGCGATCCTATCTTAAACCTAATTTTAAAATTGTGCCCAATAATACCGATTTCTATTCTTACTCCTCCGTTCATGCAGTGAGACTGCGAAATTCGCTTCCGCCTAATATTTAGGACACTAAGTATCGCTTTCTTTAAAAGACAATTCAGAGAACACTACCTCTCCTCTTGATATACAGTTTTTGTTTTAATATGTGTATTTTATAAATAATTTTAATTATTTTAAATATGTATTATATTCATTTATTCTATTTTTGTTCATGTAAGTGATATGCGTCAGTTATTTTTGAACATATTTAATTTTAAGTCTCTTTCTATGTAAATTGCCTTTATTTTATTAACACTAGGTCGTATGACTTAATTACTGTTTCAACCTGGTTTACAGGAAGAAATACCAATAGAACTATGTAATACCCATGTATTTCAACTATATTATGTGTTGTCCTTTATTTTATTATGTGTATGTACATGAAATGATAAGTAAATAATTAATTAATAAAAGCCTAGCAGTTAGGCTGTTCTGTATTCTGGTATATAAAGCTTTCGGTGTTTTCATTATTCTTATTAAAGAAGGATATCTAGAACTTGAATGTGTTCAATATGCATTAAGGTTTTCGAAGATTACACACTTTAAACCAGAATTTTCGAGGACAAAATAAGAACCGTATGTACTCGTAATTTTATACTAAGTAAAACAAAAAAACGGAACCAATGTAAACTATGTTCCTTGAACTATTTTTAAAACAGTTAATTAACAGAATTATTTTTAGCATAAATTAACATGATTTATGCTAAAACTCTTTTGTGCTTATTCTTACGTAAGTAATCATTTATTAATTTATTTCTTTCCAACAGTTATATCACTATGAATAATAATTTAGGTTATGCTATTGATACAAATCCAATAATAATAATAGGTTTCCGCGGTTAGCTACAACGGTTAGTGTAGACAAAAACACAAAATTAAATTACATATACATACATATATACATATCGTCACGCCTTTAATCCCCGAAGGAGTAAGCAGAGGTGCACATTATGGCATGTAATGCCACTGTACAATGTACACCCACTTTTCACAATTTATGTTGTAAGTCCCATGTAATAGGTGGTGAGCCTATTGCCATATACCGGGCACATTTCCTGACTCCGTGCTACTACTGAGAAATTTTCGATAATCCGAAAAAAGCCAGTAATACTTTGCCCGACCCGGGAATCGAACCCGAGACCCCTTGTTCGGCAGTCGCACTTGCGACCACTCGACCAAAGAGGCAGTCAAAATCAAAATTTAATTAATGAAAAGGTAGTTTCGAAAAACAAGTAAGGTTTAAGTAGTCACTTACGCACTATGGAACTGCTTGTAGTAAATCGATCAACGCTTAAATCTTTGCACAGTTTATTAAAATCCTTGCTGACTGGCACAGAATAGGAGTTTTGTCTATAATTTGGAGAAGAATTTGGGACAGCTATTGGTGAGTTCGAGAATCGAACCGATTTCTGCGGAACATCAAACGACAGCTTATTGCTAAAGATCTCAGCATTCGATCTCGTTATTCAGGATATGATAAGTCCGGTATTGTATTGTGAATTACAATATTCTTCTAGATTAATTTAAATCGTGCAAATGTCCGATTGTGCATTTGGATGCCTGTCTGAGTTTCTATGCAGTATAAAGCGATGTGTTATATTTTTGTTTACATTATTATGACGTGTTCCTTATGCTTGTTGATTTCAGAGCAACGAGAGTATCAAAAATCTATGTGCTACTGAGGAGTAAAAAAGGCAAAAATGTACAACAGAGGCTGCTTGAAATGTTAAAAGATCCTGTAAGTATAATGATTATAAAAACCACCCCATTCCTTCTCCTGCTTTAAGCGCCAGAGCCCTGGTAATACCTTAGATTGCCGCAGATCCGAAATGTTCCCTAAGAATTTAATTTCTAGGAATAACATCCAATCACTTCTCCGGCGAGGCGAGATGGAGTGTCAGACTGTTATTGACTGAAAACCACCCCGCTCCTACTCCTTTTGCTTTTCGAGCCGGAGCCCCGGTAACCCGCTAGGCAGTCCGCAGAATTACTAGGAATATTGAGTTGACTTATCTTCTAAGAATATTGACATAATAGTAATATGTTTTCCAATAGTAAAGATAATTTTAGATTGATCCTGAAGTCATGGAGCGCAATCAAAGCAATTTAACAAACAATCTAACAGTTTCTCTTTATAATATTAGTGTAAACGAATAAATTGTGACGTTCGGAGCGGAAACTGTAAACATATACAGTGAAACCTCGTTAAGTGAGACTTCAAGGGACCTTCAATTTTATAAATGGTATCACTTATAGAGGTATTCCACTAACCCAGTGTCTCAGATAACCAGGTATAAATAAACATTTGTCTCATTTACAGAGGGTTCCATTAATGGAGGTATGTTCACCTCCATTAATGGAACGCGTTATTTCACATAAAGAGGTGTGATTCTTAAATAAAACAATGTGTTATGTGCACATTATAAATGAATAAGAATAATTAAATCAACAAACAAAACCATGTTGTCTCAGTTACTGAGGTTTATGCATTAAAATTCACCTGCTGTCTCAGTTATAGAGGTAACTAAGATGATAAATCGAAAGAACGAATCCCAGTTACAGAGGGTTGGTTTTCCCACTAATAGAGGTAATTCAGTCCCAATGGGTAGGGACCTCAGTATGAGTTCCATTTGTGGAGGTTTCTCACTTATCCAGGTCCCACTTAACCAAGTTTCACTGTAATATATATTATTAAAACGAAATTAAAATCGATTGTTTCAAAATTCATACATATTTGAATAATTATGTTTTTGCTGATGTAATACATTGCACAACTATTTTGACACTACAGTTTACCTATTATTTTATTTTTACTTGTCATGTTTACGCAAAATGGTAACACGTAGAGATGTTGTTATAATAATAATGAATAGCATGTTTGTTGATTTTAATGATTCATTCCTGGTTGAATGTACAGCTGTCTCCAATCTTATCATTTAAATAATGGTATGGATAAAATTATTGTTTTAATGGTTGACCTAACTGCTAAACGTTTGTTATGCAGTGAACATAATTCGGATGTGAAAACGATGGTAATATTAAGTCTTTGACTGCCAATAGAAAACTCTTTAAGGCAAATCCTCCGCTAACGTCGGTTACCGGTGGGTACTGGGCTAAAATACTGGGCCCCATCTGTGGTGGCCTGATGGCTCTTTGAGGCGCGGACGCGACACGCCGTACGCACGGGTCTGGCTCTAGTCGCAAGCTACCCTTGTTCGCCGTCCGCAGACCCGCAATTTTAATGTGCTAAATAGTAATACATAAAGAACAATAACATATTATATTTATTGTAATTTTTTCAGGTTTATGAAACACTTCGAGAGCAGCAGCCAGAATTTGCCAACAAAATAGTTGCTGTGTCAGGAGACGTGTCGGAACTAAAGCTTGGCTTGAGTGACAAAGACTGGAACACTATTGCTGATGAGGTTTGTAAAAAATAATAATACTTGTTTATTGATTAGCAAATGGATTAATTATTTAAACACCTTAAAATCTAACATGTGATCACGTTCTGTAGATATTGCAAAAGATTATAAAGACATTAATTATTAATTACTCATTTTGAAGAGTCCCTTTGTGACTCTAAACTAGTAGAGCTTTTCTTCAATAATTTACGTGAGTAAACTGTGATTTTTAGTTAATTTATTATGTCTCACGATAGTTATTATAAAAATAATTCTTCCTAGAATTACCACAAAATTATTATTCATATACATAGATGTATGAAAGGAAACCCGTGTCGCGTATGAAAGTTACATTTTAATTAAACAAAGTTTCATATTATCTAATGCCAGTTTTCATATACAGGTGGACATAATATTCCATATGGCTGCTACAACTAGATTTGATGAAACCCTCAAGAGAGCTACCTTCATCAATGTTCGTGGTACGAGAGAGATACTTGACATCGGCAAAGCTTGTAAAAAGTTGAGGTATGTAATACTTAAAGTAATTAAATACAACATGTCAGTTTCCTACGCCCCCAAATTTTCCGAGTGCGTGTTTATAGCAAATCCTCTTTTATCAATTATATGTATTAGCATAAGTTTTAACTAACTAGAATCTAGTCAGGTTATACGGTATGTATATACCTATTTTTATAATCACACAAAAATACATATTATTGGAATACAGATATGTATTCCAAACATTAAAACTAAAGACACTATTTAAAATTATTTATTGTATTTATTTGCATAAATTTCTTATTTACAAAAGTATAATATTTATTAAGAATGTCAATTGTGTGTAGTTTATGTATTATTATCTACAATTTAGCATGAGTTTTAACTATCTAGAATCTAATTTGTATACTTATTTTCATAATCACACAAAAAGTAACTTTATTTTAAACATTAACATATTATATATTTGCATAATTTCTTTATATAGTATAATATTATTATATGAATATGTATCAATTGTATGTAGTTTATGTATTACTGTATAAGCATGACTCTTTATTATTAAACTACGTTTTAATTAATATGTTATCGGCTTACTCACGTAGCTGTTTGACGAGGAACTCGACTAGTTTCAAGCCATGCTAGAGGCTCATATTCATGAGCAGCATTCCGCGACACACGACGCGGCGATTGTCGCGCTGCTACTCATGGCTACGAGTTCCACATGAAACAGCTTTTTGAGTAAGGCGATAACATATTAATTAATTAGTATGTCTCACGAAAGTTATAATAAAATCAAACTACGTTTTGTTCATTCACAGGTCATTCGTTTACGTATCAACAGCTTACACACATGCTAGCGCGGATCGCGTTGATGATGCGGTATTGGAAAAGTTCTATCCAAGTCCTGTAAGTCCAAAAACCATGATCGGCATGGCTGAAACTATAGATGAAGAAAGATTAAATGACATAACAACCAGGTAAGATCAATGTACGATTGAACATTAGTCATTATCAGTTAAATACTGCGAGTTTAGGGGGGGGAGAGCCATGCGTCGACAAGAATGTGCGGGCTCAACCGGAGTGATACCACGGAACCGACGTGAAACAACGCTTGCGTTGTGTTTCGTTGTGTGAGTGACGTTACTGGAGGCCCAATTACCCCCATTCCCAATCCCCGGTTCCCCAACAACCCTTAAATTCCTAACCCCCAAAAGGCCGGCAACGCACTTGTAACGCCTCTGGTGTTTCAAGTGTCCATGGGTGGCGGCGATTGTTTACCATCGGAATATGACAATTACATCAACATTATGCAGCAATGAAAAATTATTGTGAAAATTATCTTTTATCTTTTCAGTCTTACAAAAAGTTGGCCTAACACGTATACGTTTACGAAAGCGATCGGCGAAAGTTTGGTTGAAACTATTGGGAAAGATCTCCCGCTATGTGTGGTTCGACCAGCAATAGGTGAGTCCTCTATAGTTTTTAATGATATATTAATATAGTTTCTTATGTCTCTTACCGCCGTATTCAGACTCATATGGTTACTTAAGCCTTTCACTACCAACAAAAAACTGTTAAAGCCTATTCCTCCACTAGTGTCGGATAACGTTGTCCGACATGGATTCAGTCTTAGATTCATCTTACCGTTTCTAAATTAGATTATATTTTTAAAACATTTAAAATATTTTTGCCTTTTGCAGTGGTTGGCACTAAGAGAGAACCAACGCCAGGTTGGTTGGACGTATCCTGTATATACGGAGCAACCGGTGTAAGTTTCATAATATTTGTTATATTATTTTATAGTAGTTGCAATTTTGTATGGTATAAGTCAGTAAACGAGTAGATGGACCACATGATGGTAAGCAGTCGACGCTGCCTATAGACTTCCGAAACACCAGACGCGTTACAAGTGCGTTGCCGGCCCTTTGGGTGTTTGGAATTTGTAGGTTGTTGGGGAATCGGGTATCGGTAAGATTGGGAAGGGGGGTAATTGGGCCTCCGTTCACCGCACACAACGTAAGTGCGTTTATTAAGATCAATTTTGGAAATGGCTCAAAACAAATGACAGTTTTGAATTATATTGATAACGTGTTTTATTAATTGAAGGTGGGGCTTCAAAAACACGTTCCAATTTGAATGTCAGCAACAAAAATGTTGTTGTTAGTTAATAATATATTCGCAATAGGCCTGGTCTGCACACGAATAATGATTGATAAGTGTTTTCACTTATTAGTATCGTCATGACATCAGACAAACTTGATATATACATAGTTTTGTTGGATTGCACATCTTAAAAGTTTTAACGTGTATCTTTTTAATAAATAAATAACGATAAACAACGTTTCGCAAATTAATAAATTCTCTAAATATGATATCACTATACGATGTGATAGGGGTGAGACTTCTAACCTGTTAAGGCTGAGTACTACATCTAATTTTATCGACAAAAAAAATAATATGGAGGGTTGAACCACCAATTGAAAATATTGAAAAATAGCGATTTGTTCGGTAAAAATAATTCAGAAATGATTTTTTCCTCACCAAAATATTATATCAAACATGAATAAAGTAATGAATTAGTTAGCCAAGGTTATTAGCTACCGTTTGTCGTTTTTTTTTTGTTTCTACGACGCACACAACTTTTGATATCACATAAAGTAAAAAAAAATATTAAAATAGCCATAATTTTTAGGGGGAGGGGGTTCAACCCCCATATTATTTTTTTTGTCGATAAAATTAGATGTAGTACTCAGCCTTAACGGATTAGAAGTCTCACCCCTATCACATTGTATACCTATAAACTAATTTATGATGAACCATTTTCAGCTTCTTCTCGCGGTGGGATTAGGCGTAATGCACACTTCATACGCTAGACCAGACAATCAGATAGACTTAGTACCAGTAGACTATGTGAACAACGCTATACTTGTTGCTGCGTGTGAGACGGCCAGAACTAAGAGAGCAACGTTACAAGATAATGAAACAAAGATTTATACAGTCACCTCGTCTACTAGAAATCGATTTACTTGGGGTAAGATTTAATTATATTTTTTTATCTAAACTGATCACTTTTTTATAATAACTATCGTGAGACATACTAGATTAATTAAAAATCACAGTTTACTCATATAAATAAATGGAGAAAAGCTCTAGTAATTTCGAGTCACGGGACTTAAGGGACTTTTCATCATGAGCAGCGTGCGCAGACGCGGTGATGTCAGTAGGCTGCGCAACGTAGCGGGATCGTGAGAGGGCCGATCCCACCCGTAGAAGGCGTCGAGGTGGCAACCGCCGTGGCGCCTAACATGTCGATACCTTGCCTATATTATATTGGCAGGAGTGGGGAATCTAGACGCCCACTCAATGACCTCAAGGAAGACGGCGGCACAGTGGTCACATGTCGTCGTGCACTATATTGCACAGAGAGGGATAAGGATGACAAATAGGTCGCCATAGGGAAGTGCCATAACGGGCTTTGCACCACGGGGGCTCCGGGGTTGGTCTGCTAAAAGGGCCCGGTGCCTCCTTTAGATGCAGTTGGTGGCCAACGGGAAGGTTTTAGTGCGGTAAAAATCCCACACCGTCTAGTTTTTTCTCCAAAAGCTAGGCGCCTTTTGAAGGTTTCCCCATCAACATTAAGAAAAAACACTGCGCAACGTAGCCTACAATGTCAAAACATGTGTTTTTAGTTAACATTGACTAATCACCTGTATTTTTAATTTACTTTTCATGTCTCATTATGCATTTTCAAGCCAAAGTCTTCAATACACAATTTATGTTGTGATTTTGTAGTGTTATAAACAGAATTTATTTATTTATTTTCATTTGATATTTCCAGATAAATTGGATTATTTGCTTACAAATGAAGCGCGGTATTATACAACGCCAAAGGCAGTCGGTTACGGGTTCGTCTGGTCTACGTACAACCGTCTACTATTCTGGCTCTACACCTGGCTGTTGCATCTGATTCCTGCTTATATTATAGATGCAATTGCTGTTATTTTTGGACACAAAAGGAGGTAAAGTTCCTAATTTATTTATTTATATGAAATACTAGCAAACCGTTTCACCACCAATGATATTCTTTGTTTTCCTGCTTTTCTTGAATTTTATCCGAAATTTTCTTTACTATAAACCTCACGGAGCCCGAGACTTTTCCAACGAATGCAAAACCGTGGAAATCGGTTCGTGCGTTCTAGAGTTTTTGCGTCAGGAAGGAAAACCCGACTTATTTTTATAATATAGAAGATAAATAATGTTAATCGATTTTCTTTGGATATATGAATGAGTAAATAATTATTTAAATTGCATTTCAGATTTGTAAAACTAGCAAGAAAAATGCAAAGATTGAGTGATGTTTTGGCTTATTTTCTCACAAACGGATGGAAATTTGAGGACCAAAATACGGTAACACTTTTTGACAACCTTTCTAAAGATGATAAACAGATCTTCAATTTTGATGTGACAGACATAGATTGGACTGAATACATATTAATATGGTGTCTTGGCTTAAGGAAGTATGTAATTAAGGATGGACTAACCGACACTTTATATGCTTGTAAAAAGCAAACAATTTTCAAATTTGCAACGTATACTCTATTGCCTCTGTATTTCTATGGTTTGTTTAAACTTATGTATTGCGCTGTATCTTTCTTGTATGTTACTTTTTTGAAGTAATTTCTGTGATTTTTTTAAATAAATATTTTGTCATGTAATTGTTTGTTTCTTTTTTTCTAATGGTATCTTAAACCCATAAGACAAGAAGACCCTTTTCAGTTATTTACTTCACAGTAACTTTTCTTTATAGTAGCTTTTCTTTATAGTATTTTTATTTTGATTCCTTTTCAAAATAAAGTAAAAAATAATGTTCATTGAGTTTTAGAAAACCTAATACATACTTGATTAACTTCGTAAAAAACCTTAATGGGCCATTGAATGAAATGAACCCGTTAAATCTAACACTAAGCACTAAAGCTGCTAACATAGGTAATCAATTTCATTAAGTAGGATAGTTTGGGTTCTCTAAATAAAGGCCTAAAATCAAGAATGCGTTAGGTTTTTTGGGAGTTAGGAATAAAGGGTTGTTGTTCGGGAATGGGGATGGGGAAGATTGGGAAGGGGGGAATTGGGCCTCCGGTAACCTCACTCACACAACGAAACACAACGCAAGCGTTGTTTCAAATTGGTTTTCTGTGAGGCCGTGGTATCACTCCGGTTGAGCCGGCCCATTCGTGCCAAAACATGGCTCTCCCACACTTGTATTTTCAAAATTAAGTGAAAAAAAAATGTGATATTCGAAATACGCTATTGAGTTTTAGCTTACTAAAACTCAATAGTTTTCACGAAGTTAATCAAGTATGTATTAGGCTTACCTAATACATACTTGATTAACTTCGTAAAAAACCTTAATGGGTCAGTGGTGAATGAAATTAACCCGTTAAATCTAACACTAAGCACTAAAGCTGCTAACATAGGTAATCAATTTCATTAAGTAGGATAGTTTGGGTTCTCTAAATAAAGGCCTAAAATCAAGAATAGGTATAGGATAGTTTTGCAAAGACGAGATTTAAAAATAAACTGGGAATTTTATAAAGTAAACGTTATTGAAAGTTACAATTTATAAAATTAATTTGACTGCTTTTATTGTTTGTACCTTGCTTGGGCAACTGGCTGCCGTACAAAGTGTAGCGGGTTTGATTAAATTCAACAACTCTTTCTGTGATCTACAAATTATTGTTGTTTCGTGTCTGGGTGTAATGTGTATGTGAACTTGTATGTTCGTAAACGCACCCACAATACACCAGAAAATCCTAGTGTGGGGCGAGGGTTATTTAAAATAGAAAATACGCATATTTTCTCAAAAACAATGCCTGACAGTAATTTATTACACGTCATACCTTTAAATCTTCGAAAGTACGCAAGTACAAATTATACGAAATAAAATGTCAAACCCACTTTTCATCTGTTATGTTATAAATCCCATCCATACCAATAGGTCAGCGGTGAAGAGTAAAATATTAAAATCGTGTACCGGTAATATAACATCTCTACAAACACAAACACACATTCCTATACACAGTCATATTATAAATCAACGATAAAATGTGTGGATCATAAACCTTAGTTTTACGAGCTGCTGACTCAAAATGTTAGAAACCAATTTCATAAAGCACACGTTGGGCCTATTTTTTATGTTATTGGCTGGAAAACAAGAGGACGAATGACACCTAACACGAATGAATATACTTTTTTGAAGTATGAGTACCCATGTTTTGTTTACAAATAAAAAAATGAATTGAACAAATACCAAAAATGTTTGAATTGTAAACGTTGTGACTTAAAACTTATTGAGCTATGTTGCAGCATTTATAGCTAAGCTTCCGTTTCAACTGATACTACGCTATGTAGCTGTGCGAATAAAATGTGCTATTCCAAGATGTGCCGCCGCAAAGTTGGAGCGGAAGTACGAGTATGCGATGTACGATAGTTTAGAATACATGACAGAACCTACATCCATGGCAACGAGTATTACTTAACCTATTTTTCGAAAATTTCTCAGTAGTAACACGGAGTCTGGTTCTGTGCTACATAGCAATATGCCTATATTGCTATGTATCAGGAGTCCCCTAATTCCATCGGAGCTATCCGATAAATGGTGAAAAGAGGGTTTATATTGTACAGAGGATTTACGTGCTGTAGACGTGCACGAAGTCTACCTACCCCTTCGGTGATGAAAGTTCCACATAGTATTATTTAATTGGGAAAAGATAAAATTAACACAAGCCAGGTGTTGTTAAACAAAATCATGATTTAAGTGTTAAAGTGAAACATACAGGGTGAACGTAATACAGCAATAATTCAAAACATGAGCCCGACACGTGTGCATGACATTATGCATATTGTCGGCGCGTCTCCTGTCTGCAGGTTTCATTAAAATTCTCTTAAACAACCAAAAAGCTGTTTATTTTAAAGTTACTATGGTATAGCATATTTAACATAGTATTGTACTATTGTACTTTTAAAAAAAAGAAAATTTGTGCTATATGTACAACAAAGCTCATCGTATGTTTTATTTACCGTAATTTAAATTCAAATTCAAAGCATTTATTTCAGACCTTTGTTTGACCTATAACATAGTATTTTGCTATCAAAGAAATGTCGTTCATTATTTACAACAAAGTTCAAATTTAGATCTTAATTTTACTGGTTAAAAATATACCTAATGTAACGCATATAAAGTAATAAATTAGTACCTTATTTAAAATTATGTAGGGTACAATATTTTTTTAAATAATTATATTATCTAAAAAAAGAAAGTTATTAAGAGGCAACTTCTGCCTACATTTAAGAAGACTTGTCTTTGTAATAAAAATCATAAAATACACCTGCGTCTAAATAAAGTGATTTGTTTCCGTAGTTAAAGAGCTACTTTTGCGTGATATCCTCGTGGTTCCTCGATAAAAAGACTATCTAACACAAAAATAACTATTCATTTCGGACCAGTAGTTCCGGAGATTAGTGCGTTCAAACGAACCAGCTTTATATAATAAAAAAGTATAAGATTAAAATAAAAGTGTGAAACTCTCATTTAACCTCAACTAAATTAGTTTTAATATTCAAAGTTTGTAAGAAAATTAAACGTTCAATCTCAAGGAAGAATTTACAAATTAAGTAGCTGCAAAGAATACTTACAAACTTACTGAAGATGACAATTAAAGTGAGTTTTATGTTTAATTTTCTACAAGTTAGAACCTAGATAGATATTGTTTTAAAAAGCGGCCAAGTTAATTTTTACACATATTACAAGCAAGTTTTATATCTCTAACTAATAAGTTGGCATGTGTCGACATTGTCTCAATACTAAAACATATTAATAGCGTCACTTTTAATACTTTGGTTTATGATTTCTAGATGATTTCTCCTAAATGTAAAATAATATAATAAAATATCAGTTACCACAAATATATATAAGTTGTTGAACTTATAAATAACAACGTAATAGTAATAAGTTCAACAAATAACAAGGTAACACTAAGAATAGATTTGATTGTGTGGAAAAAACCATTTTATTATTTTGTCGTGTAATGCTTGATTCACATTTTTTTCTTGTCAACAATCTTTAGGATAAAAGCTAACAAATTTATCCTTCTGCTTGTGTTATGATGGCCAGTAATTTTTTTTTTGCAAATGAATGAATGATATTTTTATAGAATGATATTTTTTTAGGAACTAAATAATAACACAGTGTCAACCTAGTTATACCTAGACTACTTAATATTCAAATATAAACAACTTAAATACATAAACCTACCAACATTTTCAAAATAACCAACTTTTTATCTTCTTGCCTATAAATAAACCCTTCGGAATACCTTAAAGAGGCCCAACTTTCTATCCCACTTGGGTAAAAATAATCCCCTAGTTAATTACGACCTTAAAAGGTATTTCCTTCGCTGTCTTTCGCTTTTACGTTTCAAAAGCTATTTTTCAGAGTCCGTCTGTCTATTCCGTTCACTCATTAATCTGCCCGTTGGACAGTCTGTGACGAACAACTGGATAGATGGGTTGAATGATATTCAAACTTACTGGAAGTTCCTCGCGATAGTTTTGTTAAAAAACTTTTCTTTTATATTATTATCTTTGTGGTGAATGGATAAATGGGTAAGAAGTTGTCCTTTCTGTGTGCTTTAAAATGAGAAGTTTTCATACAATACTTTATTAAAATGATTGGTGGATTTTTTAAGTATCTTTGAGTGAAAAATCTTAGCAATGTTTTGACCTAGACACGTGTGTTACTTAATTTTTTTATTTATAGAATATTCTGCTTAAACTGCTCAACCATTTTGTCGTCCTCATCATCTGCTGGAAGACATTCTCTACTGAACAAAAACTTCTCATCAGTGATAAAACCCTTAATAAGATGTAGGTTGCTTCGTCTAGTATTAAGTGGCCTATGAATACTTGCAACACTTGTAAATTAAAAACAAAATTACCGCAAAAAAAAAAAACAATCAGTAAAACACCTAAATAACACTAATCTAATTAAGCACTACACGCACACACACTAAACCCCCCAAAAACAGGCTTATAAAAATAAAAATAACTTATAAGACAACAACTTCCCGCCTTCCTTTCAACGTATAAAGAAAGTACTTTTAAAACGAATAAGACAGTAAAATAAATGGCCAGTAACAAAGGGTAGGAAGATACACAACACTCTCACAGCTGCATCAGGCCTTAAGTGCTTACTCGTGTCAGATGTATGTTGTCAAGGGCAAAGAACTTTTTCCCTAAAGAAAAAAAAAACAGCACCTAGTTATTTATAAGGTAGGCGTTTTAATGTACATAGTGCTGCCTTGTTCTCTGTTTTATTTTTTACGAAGAGTGACTTACACGATGTTTTGGGAGATGTAGATAATTAGGTTTTTTTTTCTGTTCGGAGTTTTTTGGCTACATGTTATTTGTAAGAAGTTAAGAAGATTAAAGTACTACTTATAACTTACTGTTATTTGCTACATGAAAACTGTTTATTCATTCCTTTACCTAAAAACTGTTCACAAATAGTTGGGTATTTTTTTTTATAATTTGACTGATTTCGTTATACTTGACTTACGCAAGGTCTCCTTAGAGGGTGTTTACAGAAGTTCTCCATCGCGACTATAAGCTTGTCTTAAGCTTCACGCTTCGTTTGATCTGGCGTTCATTTGGACTTTCGTGGCACTCGTCAAAGAATATAGTCTCGAACCGGCCAATTTTGTGATAGGTGTATATTAATATTAAAATGTCAATACACAATAATACTAACAACAAACATAGTCATAAAACCAGTTAACATAATAAACGAAATACCAATCCTCAGTGAAACAAAAGTTTTATCAAAATGAAAAACTGTCACTTCCAGTTCCTAAACAGCTAAGTTAAAGCCTCAGTCTTGTTTTTGAAGTGCATTAAGATTGATTTACGCCAACCAGGTGGTGTGTTCTCGGCATACTTTAAATTTTCCATTGTTTTTTTTTTCAGTTCCATCCATCCCATCCCATTCATTCATTCATTTCATTTCATTTGTGTTTCATTCCATTCATTCACTTAATTTTTCAGTTCATTCTCTTATGGAAAGTGCTGAAGATGGATTTTTATTATGATTACTTCGTTTCTTAGAATATTATTATGGTGTAGGTCGATATTATTAATTTAAGAACTCATTAGCTTAATGAATAAAAAGTTAGTCACTTTGTTTCATCATGCGAAGAGTGATGTTTATGATCTTGAAAACGGGTGTCGGCAATCGCACAACGATCTGCGGACGGCGAGCAAGGGTAGCCCGTCCGACCAGAACCAGACCCGTCCGTTCCGCGTGCGCCTCAAAGGGCCATCAGCCCACCACAGGTAGGGTCCGGTAGGGCTGATGTCCGATCCGGAGCTGCGGGTTTACCGGGGCCCAGGCACGAAATGTACAAGTAGTAACGGTATGGTTTTTAGTCAGTAGTCTGACACTCCCTCTTGCACGCCTCGTCAAAGGAAAAAGAAATTTAACGACACTTTCCTTAAAAAATAAGAAAAGAAATGTTTTTCTTACTACTAGATTTTTCTTACTGTAATTAGCATATTTTTTCAGATAACAAATTGAAATCTAAACCCTATACTCTTAACCGTAGGTACATTTTTCTCTACAAAAAGGCTTGATAAAGACCATAATTAATACAAGATTTATTATTAAACTTAGTTACATGATACGAAGGCTGTAACTAAACGTGTACATGACATACTCGATTAAGTATCCCTGGATTGCCTTTAAGAAGCGAGCGACAAAGTAGTGTGTTTGACGGCTGAACGGCGACAAGAAAAGTGTATGGAATACCGTCATATGCAACTACCGAGGATTGTTGTGAATATTTTCACGTTCTCTTGGGTTTAGGAGAAAAATATTTTTCATTTTAATGTTAGACCTTTAATGTTTTATTTCCTAGTTTCGCTCCAACCTCTAAATAAGAAGTTTTATTTAGAAGATTTCATTCTTAAACATCATATACACAACATGTAGCCACGTTATCACGTATTTGCAAACTCCATGATATAAAGATCCCCATACCTAAAGACTCATTTCTTTCGACTGCACGGCTGACGCGGTGGCTATGCAACCGGCTCCCGCGTAACGTGTCGCGGGTTTGATTCCTGTGCGGGGCAACACTTTGTGTGATCCACAAAATGTTGTCTGGGGTCTGGGTGTCATGGTGTATGTTTACTTGTATGTTTGTAAACGCACCCACAACACAGGAGAAAATCCTAGTTTTGTGAGGCAACGTTTCTTTTTTTTTAAATCTCGTTAATGTAACTCATTTCCCAAACGATCAATCGAACCCTTCATCCAATCCAATCACTAAAAATCAGGCAAACTAGTTCGACTAAGTAAAATATTTATTTTTAAACCGAAAACCTCAACAAAGTAATTCTACACCCCAAATCTAATACTGAGAGTCCTATTCAGAACTAATTTCTAATTGGAAACTTGTAGGTTCGTACTGCATCTATTGAATATTGAAATGCAATAATCAGTCGCCGGGGAAGGCTGTCCCGGCTCGAGACTTCCGCTGTCAATTTGTCCCGGGAATAGTACATTTTGTTGGTGACTGCAGTAGCTAGGAGGTAGGAACGAAGTTGCATGGAATAAATATGAAGGTTTTACAGGACCTTATTGTATTTGTAGTCCAAAGTTTAAGTAACATTTATTTTGATAATTACAAAAGAGGAAATTGCTTAGCAATTTGCTACAATTCCGAATGATGGTATTTAATAGCATTAGAACTCACAACGGGATATTTACCATGTTTATTAATTTTCTTGAGTTTCCGATATTTCGGCATTCATGCAAGCGCCATGATCACGGATGAACTGGAGTATACCCGGGCTCCACTTCAAGTTCTAATGATATTGTTAGTGACCATGTCAGTTTAAAAATTTAGATGGTATCTAATAATTAAAACAGGAAAGTGATCTTCCTAAACTTTACTGTAATTTCTAATAACAAAATTAATATAATTCTCAAGATCTACAATGTAGTTTAGACTTGGCCAAACCAGATTGTGGTCGGAGCAGAATTTTAATGAAATTTAATATTCCAGAATATCAGTGTTTAACAAGGAACTCAAAGAGTATTATTTTATTACTTCAACGTGATTTATTACTGTTCATTATAACTGGGAAAACTTTAAGACTTACTTAAGTATCAATAAAATTATTATATTGCTATCACTAGCATCTGCCAGCAGCTTCGTTTACGATCCTACAGGACAAAAAGTATCTTATCACCCAAGTCTGCTCATACTCTGTATGTATACCAAATTTCATCAAAATCTGTTCAGTAGTTTCAGTGTGATTGACGGATAAACATCAAACTGTAAGATATAAACAGCATTGGCATTTAAGAGGATATTATATACACATTCCCCAACATTACTAGAGAAATGACAGTAAATGAGATTTTAACTAGGTACATGAACAAAGTCGTTAAAAAAACTAGTTGAATATAAATCTGCCTCTATATTCCTTTAGCAGCTCCACGGTACATTTATTACAGATAGCTGTGCCTGTCAGTTCAGCAATAGCAATAATAGGTAGAATTCGAAATTATATCGTTTCGAATGAAACTATTGTTGCTACCTAAGACGTCTATCTGATTCAATGTCTTTTGAATGAATAATAACTATTTTCTGGTGGTATTTTCCTTCTGTAGATATGTATGTGAGATGTTTTGTAGGTAAACTAAGTTGCAAAATGTTAAGCGTTTTAGGTTTACTTTTGGATGTTTTTTTATTAATTTGTTGGTTGTTGTGATTTTAATAAATGTAATTGTGATACTTATCTATACAAATATGTACCCATATCGATGTCCTATTAAATGAATAGAATCCCTTTAAGCGTTTTACTGCAACCGAAGGTAGATTTTTATGTTTCAATATACATATTCTTTCAAATTCAAAGTCAACGTTTTTTACTGTGAGCTAGTGGTTATAGAGATGTAACTGGTTTGTGTGCGTTTGCACTACTAATCAAGTATATTATAATAACTTTAGAGAGAAAAAGAAACGAAAAAAATGTTAATCATGAGTTAGCAACATTTTTGATCAAATTCCACATTTGCGTCAAAACAAAAAACGTCCTAGCCAGTACTAACTCGTCACTCGTCGTCTTTTGAAATGGAATATTACTTGAGAGTAAAAATAAATAGGTACTATTTACGGCCTACATAGTCAGACGACGTGTACATTTCTAATATTAGCTTCTCAAAGGCTAGTTAGGGATCACAGGGATCAAACTACACATTAAGCAAAGGATACGTTATTTATTTTAGTCCCTAAAACAAGTACAATGTTTGCCTTTTTCTGCTAATTGTTTTATTGACAGCTGTGACTTTGATACTTTAGAGGTTGAATAGTTCTATACTTAAGGATTAAACTTAGGTCAGAGTAATTGCTGGGGAACATTGGCAGCAAGTCATGATGACCATGAGACGATCCACGGACATATCAATGGGTGACGTCACAAATCTTATATTACTTATACATATGCAGTTTACATGCGAATAGGATAGAATTTTTTTGCATTGCATGACTCCGTTTGGCCTCCAATCCGATTTCTGCCAGAACGGCAAAGTGAAGGAGTGGCCGAAGTTGGTGCACACAGAAAATCTGCGAGTGATGAGATAGGTAGCACTACCTATTCCTATCACTGATGATGAGACTGCAACCATACATTGCCTACAATCACAGACTCCATATTATTTCTGAAAAATTTTATAAAATCTTCAAATCGAATACTTAATCATTTTGTATAAGAAACTGTAAACATAATATTTCAGATAGCTCAATATTAAAGTTCTATTCTAATATATTTTGTATTGAAAATATTTGCATGTTGTATCAAGTTTATTATAACCCATCTAAACCAAGTCATTCAATGATTTGCAAATGGCGTCCTAATATGACGTGTACACGTCTCATGCTCCTTCCTTAATCTAGTTCGAGACGTCTACGTCTGTGACGTCATCAATTAATCTGTGTGTAGTTTAGTGGAATGGATTGCTATGTTCCATGTTGCCTTGTTTGGTTTGTAATAAAAATTTAATTTGAAGTGAGAATTTGGCTTTCATGGTATTGTTTCTTTTTGCTTATGCAAGTTTTACTGGGACTATTGTGAATGTGCTATTGTGGCAATAATTATGTAGGTTGATTTAATTTAAAAAGCTTTTTAAGGGGGGAAAATCATCCAATGACTTCGCCCGCCTTGGACGAGGAGAGAGAGAGTGTTAGACTCTCACTGACTAAAAACCACCCGGTCTTACTTTACCTGCTTTTCAAGCCAGAGTCCCTGTAAACCCACTAGGTAGTACGCAACTCCGAATCAATTTAGAGCACTAAGTTAGCTATAGAGCTTATAATAATATAATAAATAAGTAATTACCCAGAAAATACTTCTAATAAACAGTAAAAAAATATGAAGAGTGTGGTTGGCTACATACTGATAAAACTCGCAGTTACATCATCACTCAATATTAATCTATTCAAATCCAGCCAACTCAAAATGTATGTAAGACTCCAATCTATCTTAAAACAACATTACAGCAAGCAAAATTGACTTTCCAAAGAAAATGTTACGGCGTCGATAAACCGAAGTTTAAAAGTAAATAAAATACGAAACGAAACGAAGTTTTAGTAATAAATCCGAAGAATCCTTAAGAATTGGTCTCGCTTTAAGCTAATTTTATTTAAGCGATATTCATTCCTGCAAATTAGGTTTGATTTGTTGAATTTTATTCCAGTTACTTCAAAAAAGTATTCGACGTCGTCTTGAATTCGTTTCTGGGTAAAAAGGAGTTGTATTTATTTATATAAGATCGTGTATAATCAGGTTAAGTTAGGTTAGTGTGAGTGAGTGATAACTGGCAATATGAAAACATCATGGCGTGTGTTACACGTTGTAGTTTTCATTCAATAAGTTGACTGCCTGAGAGGCCTCTAACTGTAGAAAATGAAAGCCTTTTTCTACTAAAGAATCACCTATTCTAAAAATATTTTTAACTTAGATTAAAGAACGCATAATTTGTTTGAATATTTGTCCGTCAATCACGCTGAAACGACGAAACGAATTTTGAAGCAATTTCGTAATCAGACAGGGTATGAGTTGATTTGATGATTGCCATACATACATGTATGTATGCCATACATGTATGCCACGGGAATCGGAGCAAAGACACTTCCAAGGCGAAACCAGGTTTGAAGGATCAGCTAGTGTGATATAAAAATATGGCTAGTATTAAACCACATAAAACAATTTTTTTTCAGCAAGTCAGTGTTTTTTATATACAGTATGCAATATGCATGCACAGTTTGTAATAAGAAAGATCACGGCTAACCAAATAGTACAGTCCCCACGTCTAAAATAATCTTGCAATATCAGAAGTATTAGAAATACGTTTAAACCAGATAGGAATTAAGAATAGTTAATAAGATTTTATTAAACTGATATTGACATTGGTTTGAAGATTAACCGCCCAGGTACCAATAAAATAAATTGCCAAGTCATAAAAATGTTTCTCAATGACTCGCTAATCTATCATTGTCGCCTCGCCTTACATCAAAAGTCTCATTGCATACAAATCTCCAGAATTATCTGTAGAACTGTAATTTCAAGATTTTATAGAGCAAAGCTTCTAAGAATTAAAGCCTGTAATTGTTGTATTAAGGATTGTTAAATTGCTTCTATGCTTTTTTAAATTGTTTGAAAACGGTTAGTGTTTAATAGAATTTTAATAGTTTTGTTTGTTCAATGCTAAAAGTGTTGTAGTAATGTTGTTAATTGGAATTTTATTAAATAAAAATAACGGTTTATTCAAGTAAATCTACTGAGAAAAACTCTATTAGTTTTGAGTCACAGAGGGGTGCTTACTCATGAACAGCGTGTGCAGATCGCTTTAGTATATTCTCGATAGTTCTGTATACAACTGTAATGTTATTTTTATTAGTTTTTAAGTCAAACTGGGGCTACCACCATCAAATGTAAAAAAGTAAAGCAAGTGTGGGCAAGGGGTGGAGTTCAGCCTATTAGAATCAACTACAAAACTGATGACACGTCAATGTTTACAAACTATTGCAAACTAATTCAAGCTCTTCTCAGTGCTATTTATTAAATACTTACTTATTCTCCAACCTTCTATAAGCCTACTAAACCCGATTATACTTCCACACTTCAACAAACAACACAAAATTAATAACATTAAAATATCCCAAAAACATTTACAACCAATTTAATAACAGAGTTTAAACTCGACCAACTTTTGTGTAATCACGGCAAAATGTCCTGACAATCGCACTTGTATCATACAACGCGGTCGTACGTCGACAATTACGTACGTGACGTCATAACGTTACCAACTTTGCGTTACCGTCGCGTCCGAAACGTGACGAGCATCGCGTGCAAGACTGCAACTGTTCGCACTTCAGATTTAATTTGTTGTGGCTTTACAATTGTGTGAGTGGAATTGCTACTTTTTGTTATATATGTTTTTTATTATTTTGTGTTTTATTTTAAATAAGGTAATGTTGGTTTGTATTGTAGCTAGATTGTTACAGTTTAGGATTAGTTTTAATGTAACGATAATTTCTAAACTGTTATTAACTATTTATGTTACAAGCTTAGGGAAAATTACAATAATTTATGAACTTCTTATTATCAATCAAAATCAAGCATTATAAAAGATGTATCTATATTATAAGTATATTCCATTCACAAATTAATTTACAATCCGTGATAAATGCCTCTCTGAAAAATCTTATTACCATACTATTTCAAAATGTATAGCAATAAACCAACCATTAAGTACAATTTTAAATCAATCCAAACATTAAAAAGTAAAAAAATAATAAAAGAAACTTAATCTTAAAGTACCTAAGAATGTACTAATAATTTAAAAAAATACGTCGCGTTGGGGGCCGCTCCTAATTATTTCTTAGAATTATTCTATTATATTCTAAAATAGAAATATAGCGGTGCGGGCGGCGGTGTACAGTCCATATGAATGCGGTCCCCCAACGAGACGTATTTTTTTAGAATTATTAGTACATTCTTAGGTACTTTAAGATTAAGTTTCTTTTATTATTTTTTTACTTTTTAAAGGGAAATTAAGTTTTTTGTCGGGGGTTTTTTAAATTTTTAATTAAATTTTTTATTTTATACTTTTTATAGGTAGGTTAGGTTAAGTTAGGCTTAGTATATTACATATACTTACTATAATTTCGATTCTTGTTAAGGTAAAGATTACATTCGAGGTCAAGCTCGTTCGCTTTTATTTTTATTTTTTTGACTTATTAATTACTAATTTTTGTTTCTACATATAAGTAGGCTAAAGATTACATTGGTGCAAGATTTTTTGTTTATAATAAAACGATAAACATTTTTTTTATATTTTTGTTATTAAATTTTTAATTTAATTATTTTTTTTTATTTTTATTTAAATTTTTATTTCTGTTAATAAGAAAACATAATATCTTTTAATATCTTCTTTCATTGCGGTTTAATTTGAGACCCCATCCCAGTATATTTGCAGACCTTCGGCTAATCTCCCCACTTTCACCGCCCATAACTTTAAAACGGCTTAACCGATTTTCCTCAAACATGTCTAAGAACACTCGCACGTAAGTCCCCTTTCATACGAAAAAAACTAAATTGAAATCACTGCATCCGTTTGGGAGTTATGATGCCACAGACAGACAGACAGACAGACAGACAGACAGACAGACAGACAGACAGACAGACAGACACGTCAAACTTATAACACCCCTCTTTTTGCGTCGGGGGTTAAAAAGTAACCTTTAAACTAAAATAAATAAAAACCAGAACTTTCCAATTTGAAATTGAACTTCTCTAAATCGGTGGCTTTCCAAAAATCCCGGTTCTCTAGCGTCCGGGATATTAAACGACAATTCACACAATCGTACATTGCAATATGGGAGGTTTTACAGGATACAAGCGATCTAGTCTGAGCCACTAGCTTATGAGTTATTGCTTTAGCTTACTGCAAAACCTGGATTTGGAACCTAGTTGTTCTATTTTGATGGAAATTTATATTTTCTGTGTATGATATGATATGTTTGTTATTCAGTCGATAGATTAGGTTAATTAACTTTTAGAAACACAGCCGATGTAAAAAGGAAAATTGCAAAGTAAGATTAATCTTAATCAGACCCTACGCGTTACTCAGAACATCAGGTATACCTGATCAAGCTGGTAGTGCCAATACAGTTTTTTTTTTAGTTTTTATTCCCCATTAGATGTATTTTCAGCATGCATTGTGCAACACCACCCTCCCGCCCGCAATTAAACGCTCAAGCAAGAGAGATGCAATACGAAAACACACATACGACATGCAACAAACCACTTGACATATGTATCGCTCCTCCACGGAGCATCTTCAGGAGTTGTCGACTCGGCGGCTTCCGCAACTGCTTGAGCATTCGATGATATAATAGTGACAGTTACAAACAAATCAGTTGACGTCAATCATCAGAGCGTTAAAAAAAAATTCCAAGGATAATCCGGGAGACGTATAACACATTGAATAACTTCTCAATAAAATAACACGAGTACTTTATTACAGTAAGAACCTACTATGACTTTATACAGCAACATACTCTGTCGAACTCTAAAACAACACAGTATAAAGAAGACAGTGATGAGCCACGTTATGTTGAACAAAGTTCGCGTTGCACTAACACTTCTTTGTGTTCATGTTCATAACATGTTCATGAATTTTGTTGCTTTCGTACGTGCTATGAACTGACAATCCATTCACGCGACAGTACGAATATAAGGGTAACCGCGCGATGTAACGCGCGTTTGTTGTTTTATGATGAACAAAGTTATGAGTAGAAATAAAATATAAATTATAGAAATAATAATAAGTGTTGCTAATACTATTTCATCATTTTATAATCACCTTGTTCTATTTTTATTCCTTCAGGGATAAGAGTGGTCTTATTATACTTCGCTTCAAAGATAAAAGGCGTGATGGTTTAAAAAAAAATCTTAAGTAAGCTCTATATTGTTTACACAAAAACATGCTGATTATAGCAGCTAAACGCAGAAACAGAGAGAGCTAGAATACAATAGCAACAAAACCCACTATCGTGCATAACGAAAGCCATACCATAATATCGCGTCTACAGCGCTCAATTCAATGCGTAAGTGAGTTCCAGCCCTTAAAAAGTTTGCTTGACAATTTCGCACTTACAAGAAACTTTGGAGCGGTGAGTTTTAGTCGTTGATGTTACATTATGTACGTACTACATATATTTCAGTATGTTAACTGTTAAGTTTAAAATTTCGAAGTAACTTTTGCTTTGAATAGTCTGTGTTGTCATTATATTTGGGAATTTATTATGGTTACTTGCTTGAAGAGAAATATGGGTTCTGTTAAAAGGTCTTATACTGTAGAATACAGTTAATATTACAAAGCAAATAAGAGACTTGATTTTGGTTTTTAGTACTTTTTATCTTACTAATATTAGAAATGTGAAAGTTTGTGTGTGTATATCTGTTACTCAATAACACCAAAACGGCTGAAGGTATCGGGATAAAATTTGGAACAAGGATGAATTATAGTCTGGGATAACAGATAAGCTCCTTTTTATTCTATAGAAAAACGGACAAAGTCACTGACAGAAGCTAGTTTACATAAATTAATTACGGATTTAATCATTCAATATCAATTTATAAATGTAAAAACTGAAAACGAAAACGATTAAAATAAACAAATATACGTTAGGTTTAATAATTTTATACATTAAACCCACATCAATGGGTTTAATAGTTTCTATGAGCAGATCATATTTTCTAAAGCATTTTAAATATAAAAAAATATATAACCAAATAGAAAAGGGTAATAAAATAAAATGTTTATTTTATATTTATTCGAAGCCCACATTCATAAATTTTGTAGTGTGTGACGACTGTAATATCTATAAATATGAATTTATAGCGGATCGTAGAAGTTTTCTAGTAAGAAAAACGAACGAACGAATTATTTTTATTATATAAAGCTCTAAGGAGTTGTGACCTACATTTTTTTTAGTAAGCTATTTAATGCATGGTATTATAGTAATGTGGACTACTTTCAAGTGGAAATTAGTTGAGGTTGCTGCATAAAATTAACAATAATACCATTCTGAATTGAATTTTTCACCTTAACACTTTTCACAATTTCGAAAGTGCCTGCATTAGAGAATGACCTTATTGAAAACCATTTCAAACTCTCTCCTGCATTCTTAATATAACTGAGGACTGCAAAATGTTTTTTTAGTCCAATTCAACGCTGGGCTATGAAGAAGTGCAAGGAATTACCAAAGCGAAACTTAAAACATGAATTAGAACGCAGTGGTTTTTAGTCAAAAAGGACATTCGATTGGTTTCCTCTCGAAAAAAAATGCAAAGCCAGATTAGAAGATCAAAAGTGAAACTAAAAGGAATCAGCTACCGTTAACCATAAAATTAGCAAAACATAAATAAATCAATGACTACACCTTGTTCCAGTACTAAACATATTCCACAGCAATTTACATCAACTTTTCATGGTACTAAGTGCTACCAGATCTCTGCATGTTTGGCAACGAGGATGCGTCTTACGCTAAAGTATGCATAAGTTCTGCGCTCCACCTATTTGCATGAAGCTCCAAGAACGAAGAACTTGACTTGTTTATCATCTATTATATTATGAAGTTCGTAAAATTGTTTACTATTAAAGTTCGTCACGTCATCAGTTGTTGAGTTAGCCTAGTTACTAAACTGAATATCAATTTAGTAACTGCACGATCGGTTGGTGCGGTGACTGGGCAACTGGCTATTTCTAGAACTCAGTACTTCAAGTACCAATGTAGGTATTTCTGAGATACGTGTACTTTCTAAGATTATTTAGACATCACAAACAAATGGTGAAGAAAAAATTGCGAAGAAACCTGTTTCAAATCGCAAACCGGTATTGAGCAAGCGTGGTGATTAATGCTCGAAACTTTTCCGTATGAGAATAGGTCTTTCATCAACTGTGGCTATTTATAGGCGACTGATCATCACTATAGTTATTGAGCATGTAATATAGGAAATACAACTAATAACAATCTCAAAACCCAGTCAGAGTTTTCATTACATGTAACTACCACTACAGTCAACTATTCGTGCAAAGTTTAACAGCTTGCATTAGAAGTTAATTTGCCGCACCAGTTCAACTGAACTGAATTCAAAACTTTTTAACTACGTTTCGATCAAAATTCTTGCTTCAACTTAAACTATTACCTTAGTACCTGTAACTTTTCAATGGAATTAACACACGAACTTAAATTTGTCTTGTGACTTTGAAAGATTACGTTGCATTTGCTAATGGTTGGTGTAAGAGATGGAAAAGTTTTGGTTTTTTCTTTTCTTTTGGTATTTGATCGATTTAATTCTGTTCTTAAAAGACTTTGTATTATGACCATTCACATTATTTATTGTTTCTTAATATAACTCCTTTGAATTTTACACGGCAAAAGTTGATTTTATTAAAAACTGTTTTGTCTGTCTAAAAAAATTGCGTTCTGCGCGCGTCTTAAAGAGCCATCAGACTACCACGGATGGGCCTAGTAGGGCTGTGCTCCGGCTCGAAGAGCAACAGTATGAACGAGGTGGTTTTCAGTCAGTAAGAGTCTGACACTCTCTCGCCTTACCCAAGGCAGGAGAAGTCATTGGATGATTTGCCCCCTCAAAAATAAAAAAAAAGGTCGGAAATATAAGGATATAAGATACATATTACGAGGGTAATGGCTTAGAACACTCATATTCTTTATATGGGACACCAAAGAATCCGAATATGCCCTAATACGTCCTATCTTATGAATTCTTATTCCAGAAAACGGTGGAAGAAATGTATTGTATTTCTATTGTCGTGTTTGTTCCGCGTTATTTTCGTAAAATATTTTTTCTTAAGCATGTAGTTTTAGCGGGATGAGTTGCTATGATTTTTTATTGTATAAAAGAAATAAGGAAGTGATATGGAGTTGTATTGATGGTATTTTGATTTAAAATTGAAAAACAGGATTTTTAGCATTGCGCATGTGAACTTAGATGTAAACAAAAACACGACTACCAATGTTATTACGAATGGAATAAAGACTAAGTTTCCGTTACATAATATGGTTGAACAAAAAAGTACTTTCCAAAGTAATAATAATATTGTAGAACAAGAGTGCTTGTTCCAAAATGTTGAAGCGCACAAAAATAATAATATGAATGATACTACAATCCAAGTAAGTAATATGTCTATGGCGGAGGTGGTTCGTCATGGACGCGAATGGAGGGTGGGACAGCCTGACCTGGAATGGAAGGAGGTTCAGCGGCGTCGACATAAAAATAGACAGGAAGGTGTTAAGGGCAAGGCAGCCATCAGACCAGATGACAAATTTAAGCCGGCTGAAATAAAACTAAGTTTGTTTTTGTCGAATGTACACAAGGATACGTCGGAAAATGATATAGTTGATTACATATTTGCAAAAACAAAGGAATCGGTTTCTATACAGAAGATTAAAATGAAAATAGAAAAACCATATAACGCGTACAAGTTAATTGTGAATAAAGACGCCCTAAGTATGTTTTTGAGTACAGAAGTCTGGCCCGACGGTGTTACTTGTCGGCGTTTCAGACCATACAGAACTACCGTCAAAGTCGGCGAATAAAATAGACAAGTATCAACTTATCACTATGGATAATCACAACACGAACTTCATATCATTTAATTGTAAAAGTATAAAACGATCAGTTGATGGCGTCAGGGAACTGTGTGATATCGCTGATATTATTGCGCTGCAAGAAACTTGGCTTATGCCGCACGACCTTCCCTTCCTTGACTCAATTCATGCGGACTTCGCGAGTACCGGTACATCGGCGGTGGACACTGCGGCTGGCATGCTGAGGGGCAGGCCGTATGGTGGAGTTGCGCTGCTATGGCGCAAATCAGTGTTTCAAAATGTGTCAGTGATAACATGTGCAAATCCGCGAATCTCAGCAATACGTGTTGCGATGAAAGACTGTTATGTGTTAGTGCTAAGTGTTTACATGCCCGTCGACTGCAGTGAGAACTTACCTGAATTTACAGACTGCTTAGGTGCTATTAGTGCAATAATACAGGATAATAATGTCGAGTCAGTATTTGTGTTAGGTGATTTTAATGCGCATCCTGGTGAAAGTTTTTGTAATGAACTCCTGAACTTTTCACAAGAGCAAATGTGGATTTGTGCAGATTTAAACTACCTTAGTTTACAAGGCGCTTTTACTTTTATTAGTGAGGCGCATTGTACTGAGAGGTGGTTGGATCATTGTATTGTTACTCAGGCAGCTGCTCCATGTATAACTGATATATATGTAAAACATGATGTCTATTGGTCTGACCACTTTCCCTTAGTGATTAAATGTAATTTTAATGTAGCCTTAAGTAAAACTGAAGTTAAGCCCGCGCCACGTAATAGGGTATGTTGGGGGGATAGAAATGGATCTCAAATTAATTTATATTATAATTTATGTAACTCTAAGTTAAAAGATGTTGACTTTCCGATAGATTTTCAGTACTGTAGTGGTAAGCATTGTAATTTAAATAGTCATAAGCAAATTATAAACAAATTGTATAGTAGTATAGTAGATATTTTGTCTGAGTCGGCTCGCGCCTCCTATTATGTACCAAAGAAAAGTAGTCGTAGAAAGGTGCTGGCAGGGTGGAATAAGCATGTGAGCGAAGCTTACAGGACTGCTAGGCTGAAGTTTAGAACTTGGGTACTTAATGGTAAACCTACACAAAGTGAAATTTTTAATGAAATGATTGAAACACGAAAAATATTTAAGAGTAAGCTGAAATGGTGCCAAAAACACCAGGATCAAATTAAAATGGATATACTAGCCAAGCATCACACTAATTCAGATTTCAAAAAGTTTTGGAAAAGTACCAATAGTGCAAACATTAAGCCTAGCATTCCTGTAGGTGTCGAGGGTCTCTCCACTCCGAAGGAGATAGCCAACATGTTCAAAGACTATTTCTCCATAAAGTCTCCGCTGGGCCCGGCGTGTCGGGAGTTCGACGCCTGCCATAACGACATTACAACCGTCTTCCTTGCAAAGGATATAAAAATTGCTATCACAAAAATGACAGGCGGTAGATCTCCCGGCCATGACGGGCTCAGTGTTGAACATCTTAGATATGCTGGCCGGCACCTGCCCCGAGTGCTTGCCATGTTGTTTAACTTGTGTATGAGCCACGCATACCTCCCTCAGGAGTTGATGCGGACTTTGGTGGTACCCATACCTAAGAACAGGACAGGAGATATGGCAGACAAGACCAACTACAGGCCAATTTCCTTGGCGACTATTGTTGCCAAGGTGCTTGACAGTGTGCTCAACTCGCATTTTACTGAGCACATCCAGTTACACGACGCCCAGTTCGGATTCCGGCCTGGGTTGTCAACGGAAACAGCCATATTTAGTCTGAAGCACACTGTCAAGTACTACACAGACAGGCGTACGCCAGTGTATGCTTGTTTTCTAGACCTTAGTAAAGCCTTCGATTACGATGGTGGCAGAAGCTGGCTACGATGCCGCCAGAGTTGGCAACACTCTGGTATCTCAACCAGAAAAACAATGTAAAGTGGGCGGGCAGAAGCTGGCTGGGACAGGGGTGCCGCCAGAGTTGGCATGAACTCTCGGATGCGGGCGGGTTGGAGTGTGGGGTTAGGCAGGGGGGTTTGAGCTCACCCCTACTCTTCAACCTGTACGTAAACGCTCTTGTTGAGGAGCTCAGCAGCATGCGTGTGGGCTGTTATGTTGATGGTGTTTGTTGTAACAACTTCAGCTATGCGGACGACATGGTGCTGCTGGCTCCGTCAATTGGGGCTCTCCGGAAGTTGCTTGCAGTTTGTGAGTCTTTTGTGGCGGCACATGGACTTGTATATAATGTAAACAAGACTGTCTGCATGGTCTTCAAATCAGGTAATAAGGATCCACCTATCCAACCGATATTTTTGAATGGCGTCTCTTTAAATAGAGTACGTCAATTTAAATATCTTGGGCACTGGGTCACTGACGATTTGAAGGACGATGTGGACATGGAGAGGGAACGCAGAGCATTGTCAGTTCGGGCGAATATGTTGGCTCGCAGATTCTCTCGTTGTACAGACGCGGTTAAAATTACTTTGTTTAAGGCGTACTGCACCTCACTGTACACGGGAGGTCTGTGGGTTAACTACACCCAGAGAGCGTACAATGCTCTGCGGATCCAGTACAATAATGCGTTCAGGGCGCTGTTGCGGCTTCCACGTTTCTGTAGTGCATCAGCAATGTTTGCTGATGCTCACACGGATGGTTTCACAGCATTATGGCGCAAAAAGACGGCATCATTTATCAGTCGCCTGCGTGGAAGTCGCCACAGCATCCTGAGTGCTATAGCTGACAGGCACGACTGTCCACTAATGTGGAATTTAGTGCAGCGGACTAAGTCCCTGCTTAGTATTAAGTATTAGTTTAGTAATTTTAATTTTAATTTTTATAAATTTATTCCTCCTCATTGTCATTTGTGGACTTATGTTGTCTCTATTAATAAAGATTTATTATTATTATGTCTGTTCTTTACATAATCACGGGACCACAGGGTCCCGGACCTTTGGAAGGCGTACGAGGGGCCGAAGCCAACTCGCAGAGGCCCGTTGAACAATTTTGATCTAAATGTAATGGGACATCAGCCGGCGATTATCCCTGTATGCACTATGGAAGTACACCAAAGGACAATCCCCGGTTGATGCAGGACTATTGCGAGATATGGTAAAAGGAAATGATAGGGATATGGGTGTGGGTGGCTGTGGAATAGTTAACCGGTTAACTATGGGGACTATGGCCCCTGCCCCTGACCAATATTGAAAAATACGGATAAACAGGCAGGGGGTGACTCGCAAACTCAATAGTGGGCCCCCGGAAACGGCCGCTAGCATGTAGCGACAAGGGAAGCAACATCCGTTGAGCTGCTTGAGGAAGGGGAGGCATCCCACGGCTATCAGAGCAATCCCGGAAGTACGGTCAAGACCCCTACCAGCATCTTACTGGGATACGTCCTTCCCCCAAGTGGAGCTGAAGGCAACTCCACTCTTGCGAATCTCCACTCAAACCAGCCGATTAAGGCAAGAGTGAGGTAGGAGAGGCCACTCCGGATAGTCACGAGTACTAACCGGAGTTAAAAAGTAGGGCCTCTCCCGGGAGTCAGGTCCGTGGGGTCGCCACTGCCCAACAGCTCGCCACAAGCTGCCTTGCGGACTTATTATTATTATTATTATATTTTATAAAAGTATTTTATTTTTCTTTTAAGTTATTAAATATTTACTTTTAATCAGATTAATTTAGATTTGAACTCATCTGATCAAGTTATGTATTACTAGATGTGTATAGCTTAGATATATCATGTGGATTTTACTCCTATTTTTATAATTACTTTAAAATCTACCTGATGGACTTTTACCTGCACATCTGAGCCTACTACAAATATGTACATGTATTTTCCTAATACAAGAATTACACAGAAAAATGTAAGGAAGTATTTTCAATGCCTTACTTTGGAAACCGAATAACCTTCAATTTATGAAAACACATCTAGTTTGTAGAAATTCCTCAGGGAGCCCTGGTTTCGCTCACTGGTCGTAGATGATGAATACGGATGGTATTCTCTGGATAATCGTGGAAATTCCAGAAGATATGTTTTGGAGTCATAAAATAACTATGTGCTGTGTAACTTGCTTTTTTAGATAAATACTATTAGGTCCCTTTTTTGACGATGGGGGAAATCCTTCAAAAGGCGCCTAGCTTTTTGGGGATAAAAACTAGGCAGTGTGGGATTATTAACTCACTAAAACCACCCCGGTGGCCACCCTTAACACCTGTTAGGGGTACCGAGCTTAACAGACTTGCTACAGAGCCCCCAATGCTACACTCGATTTTGGAGGTCCCTACAAAATCTCCAGTCAAAATAGTTTCTTCTATAAAATGTTTAATATTTTATTATTTCTTCCCATATCATGATAAAAACTCGCGTGTCGTAACATAAAATTTATTTATCCTCCTATTTATCATGAGAGCAATTTCCAAGAAAATAACACTACGTGTAAAATCTTCCACGTTCATTAAATTATTTCATGTAGTAAAAATGTTTTCTGACTTCCACGTGATATTTTAACATTAAAAGCCATATTTTATTTTCTGATAATATTAATTAAGAGATAACATAGAAAATTGTTCATAGGTAATTTTATCTTTAATTCTTGATGGGCTCCTATTTATTTATCTAAAGATATTTTGTTATATTTTACTTTTATAGTATCTTAACATATTTATTTCATAATTTGTTATAAGATTTTTGGCTTTGAATTTTGTACACATACCTTTAAAGTTCTAACTCTAGACTAGTGGGTACTGAAGCTGCGGACTAAACTAGCGGGTTGCCGTTCGTCTCACCCTGGGCGGGAAAAGTCTTTGGAAAATTCCTCCCCCAATTCTTAATGCTCAATGAAAACATCGCATTATACTTTGACCAACTTCAAGAACAAACTAGAAATTATGAGAAGACGAATACAGAATTGTTAGAAGTTATTTTATCAATCACTAAACTAACGAAGCAGTTAGTTTCCTAAAAAAATATCACAGATTAAAAGACCGTACATTTCCCATACACAGTTTACTTTCATACAGGCTTCGGCTTGTAAAAATAAAGAAAGTGTAACAGCCATTTGGCTCTGACAGCGCTAAAATTTGCTCAAAGGAAAAGGCTTGTGCCTTTATCGTTCAAAGTATCTTGCTACATACGATGTACTATGTAGAGTACATAGTAACATATAGTCTGTTAGTCCAAGAGCTTATCTAAGGCACTAATAGAGCATACAATTGCAGTTTCGTAGTAGTAACATAATTATCCGTCAAGATAGGTAACATTTTATTTTATATTATGTGTATGTGAACTTGTATATTTATAAACACACCCACGACAACGGAGAAAATACTAGTGTGGGGCCACGTTTAAAAAAAATCTGGCTAATATGCATGTAGTAAAAATATTTAATAGTACATGTACAATATTAAATACTGTATAAAGTATATATTGAAATAAACGGTTATTTCAATATTACAAGCAGACCCTCTTATTTTATTTAAGTTATCAGTCTAGATATTAGTAGGATTTATAGTATCACATGGTTTAAGTCACGGAATACAAAAACTAGGTTTGGGTAAATTGTTTGACACAACAATATTAAAGTTCCTTCAAAAATTTCAATCTACGGCCTGGTTTCCGACGGCTCGTAATTAGTCAGGGTTAATTTTCCGCATTATTTACCCACCTGGGTTCCCGGGGATCAATTATGATTAACCCAATTTCTATGCAATGTACCTGCACATTTTTGCTTTTTAATTTCACGGAAGGGATTACTTTCTTGATGTTGTGTTTTTTTTTTATTTAACTTCCTTGTTTTTTTTATGGAATAGGGGGCAAACGAGCTGACGTGTCACCTGATTGTAAGTTATCAGCGCCGTCTATGGACACCCGCAACACTAGAGGAGACACAGGTTCGTTGCCGGCCTTTTAAAAAGGAGAACGCTCTTTTCTTTAATGTTCGTTTATCGAGGATGGTGTGCTGAGTTCGTTTTTTAGTAGCACTGAAGTCCAAAATAATCCCGATAATGCAATAAGCATTCGAATTATTAAAAATTTAATCATATTACAATATTATAATTATTGAATATATTATAAGAATTGAGTATTAATTATTATACTGTTGTGAATAATGTGAGCAAATATTGTCAAAAATAATTGAGTTCGGTTTTATACAATAATGTATTGTAACAAATATGTTACTACATACAAAAACTACACTTAAATAATTTAGTCTATTTAAACATTTATTTGAATAGATGCAAATTATTCAGTAGGTAGATGTAATACTCATTTTAACACTGTAAATTTAAATTTTAAGCCTATTTGTTTTCATGTTAAAAAAATATTCAAAAACAAGAATAAACAAAGTGAGGTTACTGCAACAATATTTAAATGTAAAATCAAGGTTACAGAACAATTAAATGGAATCAAATCAATCGTATATTACTCAAATGACTCAAATCAACCTACTCCAACATTTAACTTCACACAAATTTTAACTCTATCTTAAATTACATTAAGCTGAAATTCTACTGAAACGACCTGAAAGTTAATATAAACACGCGACATTGACACAGTGATGTCATTACAATACAATATTAGAATTGTTGCGACAGCTGAGTTCTTGGGTTAATTTCCGGGTCGGGTAATGTGTTATTGGATTTTCTTTATTTCACATAGGCAGTTTTAAATGATTTTTGTTTTTTAGGGACAAAGAAAGCCAGAAGTTTATGTCTATTCTGTAAAAAAAGCTCATGAATGGGAGTATAATTATTGTTGTAAATACCTTACAAACTTTGTTTTATACAGGTTGTACCTGAAATCAACGTCTCAGTGGCACCAAATGAGGTTCTAACTGTTATCAGAAAAATATAAAAGAAAATCATTCTAAGTCCTACAGTGACTTTTGTGTTAGCCATGAAAAAGTACACACCCTTTGCCGGCCTTTTGACTTTTGTTGCTACGAATCTTAATTTATTTGTTTGTATTTTTGCTTGTGTTATCCTGAATAGTGCTTCAGCAATATGGAATGATAAATTCTGAGTCATCAGCTTTTGTTTGGAAAAGGATGCCATTTTTAGTCGAACTAAGTGTTCTAAAAAAAATCACCCAACTTTAAGTGCCTGAACTGAAAAAAATGTATTGCACTAGTAGTGGCAAATTTCATCAAAGTTGGCGCATTTAATAAGGATTCTAAAATGACATAACACTGTGCACATTATTTCTTAAATTTGGTGCAACTAATATTGTTCAATGAAACTCCGTTTCGATCAAGCTATCACTGATCACTTACTATAATTTCCTGTAGTGTTTAAAGCATACCTTATAACCTCGTATCCCCTAGACAACACTTTGCACGCGATTTGTCATTATCGTGTTAATCAGCAAGGATATCTTGTTAAACAACAGTGTCTATCTACTCACCATTTCGATAGCAGCATTTGTCGGCAATATTGTTACTAGAGGAACTTATGTTCTATATAACAGCTAGTAGCGTAACTTGAATATAAATGGTAACCTTGTAAGTCTATTTTTCATAGTTTTTTTTTTAAATGTTGCCCCCATTAGGATTTTCTCCTTTGTCGTGGGTGCGTTTACAAACATACAATTTCACATGCACATGACACCCAGATCTGAAACAATTTGTGTATCACACAAAGAGTTGCTCCGTGCGGGAATCGAACCCGCTACACATTGCAGGGCAACCTGCCCAGCCACCGTGCCAACCGTTCAGTATTATAACATATAAAGCACCTATCTTATCGTGGTTACACTTTTTGTTAGTAAGACGCTTAAAATGTCTCAACGATAGCTGGGTATTACATTGCATAAATAATACTCGTTGCTAAGAGCTCTTGGCTAAGTTACAGCCGGACGGACCAACCCTTCTTAAGTCTAAGCCTGCTTGTCCGCTGAATAGGTAACTAGTTCTAAAATCTCAAGTCACGATAAGTCAGGAAGTCACAAAAAACAGATTTCAGAAAAAAAAATCCGGACAATTGATGAGTCCCACCATTTTTTTTTTGTGTTTTCTTTGCAGCAGCTAATTTTTTAAGTGTGGAAGATCCATGCTTCGGCACGAATGGGCCGGCTCGACCGGAGTGATACCACGGCCTCACCGAAAACCGACGTGAAGCAACGCTTGCGTTGTGTTTCGTTGTGTGAGTGAGGTTACCGGAGGCCTAATTCCCCCTTCCCAATCTTCCCAATCCCCGATTCCCCAACAACCCTTAACTCCAGTAAATCCGCCTCTAATATGACCTACTGACCGATTAATGGTACTATTCCACAATTAAATCAAGGTCAGAAACG